>NC_134834.1:152555641-152692594 GCF_004210375.1 Tachypleus tridentatus
AAAATAACACAACAACATTTAAAATAACAGAGAGAGGTGATAAAATTATTAAAAATAACACAAGAACATTTAAAATATCTAAAAAAGTGATAAAGTGTAAAAATAACACAACAACATTTAAAATACAAAGTGATAAAAGGTATTAAAATAACACAAGGAACATTTTAAAATACAAAAAAAGAAATTATAAAAGTGATTAGTAAAATAACACTAAGAACATTTAAAATACAAAAGTGATAAAATTAGTAAAATAACACAACAACATTTAAAATACAAAGAAATTGATAAAATTGTAAAATAACACAAGAACATTTAAAATACAAATTGATAAAATTAGTAAAATAACACAAGAACATTTAAAATACAATGATAAAGTGATAAAATGTGTAAAAGTAACACAACAACATTTAAAATACAAAGTGATAAATGTAGTAAAATAACACAAGGAACATTTAAAATACAAAGTGATAAAATTATTAAAATAACACAACAACATTTAAAATACAAAAAAGTTGATAAAATTAGTTAACCACAACAGAACATTTAAAATACAAAGTGATAAAATTATAAAGTAAAATAACACAACAACATTTAAAATACAAAAGTGATAAAATTAGTGTAAAATAACACACAACAACATTTAAAATACATAAAGTGATAAAATGTATTAAAATAACACAAAGACATTTAAAATACAAAGTGATAAAATTAGTAAAATAACACAACAACATTTAAAATACAAAGTGATAAAAGTGTAAAATAACACAACAACATTTAAAATACAAAAGATAAAATTAGTAAAAAACACAACAACATTTTAAAATACAGAAAGTGATAAAATGTTAAAATAACACAACAACATTTAAAATACAAAAGTGATAAAGTGGCCAAAATAACACAACAACATTTAAAATACAAAGTGATAAAAGTGGTAAAATAACACAAGAACATTTAAAATACAAAGAAATGATAAAGTGATAAAAAATAACACAAGAACATTTAAAATACTGAAAGTGATAAAGTGTAAAAATAACACAAACAACATTTTAAAATACTAAAGTGATAAAGTAGGCCAACACATTAAAATAAATACAAGAACATTTAAAATACACAAAGTGATAAAATTAGTAAAATAACACAAGAACATTTAAAATACAAAGTGATAAAGTAATTAAAATAACACAACAACATTTAAAATACTGAGAAATTGATAAAAGTTTTAAAATAACACAACAACATTTAAAATACAAAAGTGATAAAATTAGTAAAATAACACAACAACATTTAAAATACAAAAGTGATAAAATTGGTAAAATAACACAAGGAACATTTAAAATACAAAGTGATAAAGTGTAAAAATAACACAGGAACATTTAAAATACAAAAAGTGATAAAATTAGTAAAATAACACAAGAACATTTAAAATACAAAGAAAGTGATAAATTTAAAATAACACAGAACACCAAAATAACACAAGAACATTTAAAATACAAAGGATAAAATTGATGATAAAGTGTAAAAATAACACAAGAACATTTAAAATACAAAAGTGATAAAATTGTGCCAAAAAATAACACAAGAACATTTAAAATACAAAAGTGATAAAATGTGTAAAATAACACAACAACATTTACATTTAAAATATAAAATGAAAAATTGAGGTAAAATAACACAACAACATTTTAAAATACAAAAGTGATAAAGTGTAAAAAATAACACAAGAACATTTAAAATACAAAGTGATAAAATTGGTAAAATAACACAACAACATTTAAAATAAAAAAGTGATAAAGTAATAAAATAACACAACAACATTTAAAATACAAAAGTGATAAAAGTGTAAAATAACACAACAACATTTAAAATATACAAAAATTGATAAAATTAGTAAAATAACACAACAACATTTAAAATACAAAAGTGATAAAGTATAACACAAAATAACACAACAACATTTAAAATACAAAGAATTGATGATAAAATTAAAAAATAACACAACAACATTTAAAATACAAAGTAAAAGCCAAAATAACACAACAACATTTAAAATCTAGAAATTGATAAAAAAGTGATAAGGAGTGATAAAATAAACTACAACAACATTTAAAATACAAAGTGATAAAAGTAAGTAAAATAACACAACAACATTTAAAATACAAATGAAAGTGATAAAATAGTAAAATAACACAACAACATTTAAAATACAAAGAGGTGATAAAAGGTAAGTAAAATAACACAACAACATTTAAAATCTAAAAGTGATAAAAGAATAGTTAAGCCAAAATAACATAACAACATTTAAAATACATTTAAAAAAATTGATAAAATTAGTAAAATAACACAACAACATTTAAAATACAAAGTGATAAAAAATAAAATAACAACAACATTTAAAATACTAAAGTGATAAAATGTGGCCAAAACAACAACATTTAAAATACAAAGTGATAAACACAAGAACATTTAAAATACAAAGTGATAAAGGTAAAATAGAAAACACAACAACATTTAAAATACAAAGATGATAAGTTAATAAAAAACACAACATACATTTGAAAAGAAATAAAAAGTTTAAAATAAAATAACATTTAACAACAACATTAAAAAAAATAACTAAACAAATTGATAAAAAAAAAAATAACACAAAAACATTTAAAATACAGCAAATTGAAAATACAAAAAATAACACAACAACATTTAAAATACAAAGTGATAAAAAAAATAACACAACAACATTTAAAATACAAAGTGATAAAAAATAACACAACAACATTTAAAATACTAGTGATAAAAAAAATTGATAAAAAAAATAACACAACAACATTTAAAATACAAAGTGAGGTGATAACAAAAAAAATAACACAACAACATTTAAAATACTAAAGTGATAAAAAAATAACACAACAACATTTAAAATACAAAGTGATAAAAAAAATAACACAACAACATTTAAAATACTAAAGTGATAAAAAAATAACACAACAACATTTAAAATACAAAGTGATAAAAAAAATAACACAACATTTAAACATTTAAAATACTAAAGTGATAAAATTATTGAAACAATAACATTTGGTAACAACATTTAAAATACAAAATTGATAAAAAAATAACACAACAACATTTAAAATACAAGAGTGATAAAAAAAAAATAACACAACAACATTTAAAATACAAAGTAAATGATAAAAAAAATAACACAACAACATTTAAAATACAAAAGTGGTGATAAAACAACATTTAAAATACAAAAGTGATAAAAAAACAAACATTTAAAATACAAAAATGGAAATTAAAAATAACACAACAACATTTAAAATAAAATTGATAAAAATAACACAACAACATTTAAAATACAAAGATTGATTGATAAAAATAACAAACAACATTTAAAATACAAAAAGTGACAAAATTAGTAAAATAACACAACAACATTTAAAATACAAAGTGATAAAAAATAACACAACAACATTTAAAATACAAAGTGATAAAAAAAATAACACAGCAACATTTAAAATACAAAAATTGATAAAAATAACACAACAACATTTAAAATACAAAGTGATAAAGTGTAAAAATAACACAACAACATTTAAAATACAAAGTGATAAAGTAAAAATAACACAACAACATTTAAAATACTAAAAGTGATAAAATTAGTAAAATAACCACAAAAACATTTAAATTTACAAATACAAAGTGATAAAAATATTAGTAAAATAACACAACATTTAAAATACAAACAAAAATGATTAAAATAAAACAACAACAACATTTAAAATACAAAGTGATAAAATAATAAAATAACATTTAAAATACAATTGATAAAATGTAAAAAAAAACACAACAACATTTAAAATACAAAAGTGATAAAAAAAATAACACAACAACAACATTTAAAATACAAAGTGATAAAAAATAAAAACACAGCAACATTTAAAATACAAAGTGATAAAAAATAACACAGCAACATTTAAAATACAAAGTGATAAAAAAATAACACAACAACATTTAAAATACTAAAGTGATAAAAATAACACAGCAACATTTAAAATACAAAGTGATAAAAAGTAAAAATAACACAACAACATTTAAAATACAAAAAAAGTGATAAAGTGTAAAAAATAACACAACAACATTTAAAATACAAAAGTGATATAGGTAAAATTGATAATAAAATAACACAACAACATTTAAAATACAAAAGTGATAAAGTGTAAAAATAACACAACAACATTTAAAATAAAAATTGATAAAATTAATAAAATAACACAACAACATTATAAAAAAAAAATAACAAACAATTGATAAAGGTGTAAAATAACACAACAACATTTAAAATACAAAAGTGATAAAAAGTGTAAAATAACACAACAACATTTAAAATACTAAAAGTGATAAAAATTAGTAAAATAACACAACAACATTTAAAATACAAAAGTGATAAAAGTGGTAAAATAACACAACAACATTTAAAATACAAAGAAGTGATAAAAGTGTAGCCAAAATAACACAAAAATAAAACATAAAAATTGATTTAAAATAACACAAAGATAAAGATGAAAGTATTAAAATAACACAACAACATTTAAAATACAAAAGTGATAAAGTGGTAAAATAACACAACAACATTTAAAATACAAAAGTGATAAAATTAAGTAAAATAACACAACAAACATTTAAAATACAAAAGTGATAAAATTGTGTAAAATAACACAACAACATTTAAAATACAAAAGTGAAAGTGATAAAATAAGTGAAAATAACACAACAACATTTAAAATACAAAAGTGATAAAGTGGCCAAAATAACACACAACATTTAAAATACAAAAGAGTGATAAAATTGGCCAAAATAACACAACAACATTTAAAATACAAAAGTGATAAAGTAACCAAAATAACACAAACAACATTTAAAATACAAAAGTGATAAAGTGGTAAAAATAACACAACAACATTTAAAATACAAAAGTGATAAATTGGTAAAATAACACAACAACATTTAAAATAAAAGTGATAAAATTATTAAAATAACACAACAACATTTAAAATACAAAAAGTGATAAAAAGTAAAATAACACAACAACATTTAAAATACTAAAAAGTGATAAAATTAGTAAAATAACACAACAACATTTAAAATACAAAAAAGTGATAAAATTAGTAAAATAACACAACAACATTTAAAATACAAAAGTGATAAAAAAAATAACACAACAACATTTAAAATACAAAGAAATGATAAAGTAGTAAAATAACACAACAACATTTAAAATACAAAAAAAGTGATAAAAGTGGTAAAATAACACAACAACATTTAAAATACAAAAAAGTGATAAAGTGGTAAAATAACACAACAACATTTAAAATACAAAATTGATAAAGTGGTAAAATAACACAACAACATTTAAAATACAAAATTGATAAAGTGTAAAATAACACAACAACATTTAAAATACAAAATTGATAAATTATAAAAATAACACAACAACATTTAAAATACAAAGTGATGTAAAAAAATAACACAGCAACATTTAAAATACAAAAGTGATAAAAAAATAACACAACAACATTTAAAATACAAAGTAAAATACAACAACATTTAAAATACTGAAAAAGTGCCAAAATAACACAACAACATTTAAAATACAAAGTGATAATACTTGAAACATGCATTTATCAGAATTATGATAAACAGAAAAGCAATTAAAAGGATTAGAAATTTAAAGAAGGATGCATTTTCAAATATATGAAATATGCTGCTTGTATTGTTGAACATATAATTTTCTATTTCGTCTTCACTGTTCCGATCTTCCTTCTCCATTGGCAGTTCCTTTTCGTATATTGTCATGTTGATTTTCTTCCAGGAGATAATAGTTTTGTGTTTGTCATCGCATGATAAATTTCTTCATATGAAGTTATGGTTTTTTTATGTTATGATATGTCTTTCTTATTTCGAGAATAATTCTTTGTTATCCTTGGCTTCATGAAATGTTTCAAGGGGTGTTATAGCTGAAGGTTTCTCTGTGATTTATGAGAATAATATCTTTAATATACAAATATGTTCAGTTTTAATACAAGCAAATTAGTTAAATAATGTTATATATAAAGACTAAAATTTTATAAAGGATGGTTACAAATAGTCCTTGAAAAAAAATAGTACAATCGCAAAGAGAAACTACCACATTCTGTAAAAAAAAACACGCATCAAATTAATGAAATAAGTACATGTGAAAGCTATTATAAAATATATCTTCAACTGCATCATCTCTAAAAGTTAGTTTTGTACTGTTGAAATCATCTGGACTTTTCCACTTGAATGATTTAATCATATCCAGAAAAGCATCTGAACTATATTGCGTACAAATCAGTTAAATTAACTACTGCACGAGCTACTAATAATTTATTCAACATCAACAGTAGGACATGATTGGATAGTTCATTCTTTAGTATAAATCATTAGATCTTCATATCTATGTGGGTGTGAAAGACCATTCACTTTGTGACGTTCTCCTACATTATATACAATTTTCGTGAACCTAAAATTTATTGGAATAAAAAACACAACATATAAAATATAGTAATAACATGATGAAAATTACACAACATTTAAAACAGAAAGTGATTAAATGATAAAAATAACAACATTTAAAATACAAAACGATAATACTTAAAACATGCATTTATTAGAATCATCACAAACATAAAAGCAATAAAAAAAATTATAAATTTAAATAATGATGCATTTTCAAATAAACGATTTATGTTCCTTCTATTATTTTCTCTTTCGTATTCAATGTTCTTGTCTTCCTTCAGCGTTGGTAGTTCCTCTTCGTATGTTGTTATGTTGAAATCTTTTCCACGAGATGACAGTGTTGTTTTTGTCATCGAACTACCACGTTCTGTAAAAAAAACAAAAAAAAACACGCATCGAATTAATGAAATAAGTACATGTGAAAGCTATTATAAAAAATATCTTCAACTGCATCATCTCTAAAAGTTAGTTTTGTACTGTTGAAATCATCTAACCTTTTCCACTTGAATGATTTAATCATATCCAGAAAAGCATCTAAACTATATTGCGTACAAATCAGCTCAATTAACTACTGCACGAGCTACTAATAATTGTTGGTGAAAATAAATGAGTTAAAGGTTTATTATAATGGAGAAGACAAGAACACTTTTAACGATAGGATATTTGAAGATTATTAAATTTTCATTATTTTTGCACAGATCATTGGCCAACTTTACATCAATACTGATATATTTCTCACAATCATTTTTATTGAAGTTCCACGTTAGTCCCCCGGCTTTTCATTTCAGAACAGATCAAAACAAGAATATGTATTGGTTCTTGTATGAAAATTTATTCAACATCTACAGTTGGAAGGTATCGTATCATCCTTAGAAGAATGTTTACCTGATAAACCAACTTTGTTATAAACCATGATAATGCGGTCTTGGTTACGAATTACCTAATTTAGTACGAATGAAGTTGAGTTATTCAGTATATCGATATATAATTCAAACGCTCAAACAATGATCAGTGTAATATATTTGAAAATCTTGTAAGTTAATATTTTTCAATTCAATGACAAAAATAGTGAAAGTTCATGCTATCACCAACGAAACTAACATTGACGTGTTATATAAATTACTTTGGTGAAATATATATAGGTAAACTTAATGATAGTATCACTAAACTTTATGATTTATTCGCCTAAATACTTTTGTGAAACGCCGATTTCTAGTGTTAATTCCTCAAAGACATTTGTGTTCCACTGGGGCCGGTACATATGTATATTATAACGGGACGCACAATCAGACCAAACTGAAATCATGTGACAGGTAAAGAATATAATCATTATTGATTGTCAGGTTGGCTAAAACACTGCTGGTTCCTAATAGATTTAATATAGGAAGAATTGGTTTTTTACCTGTGTTGGTTAGTTTCCGTATGAAGACCCGCCATTGGGAATTAGACATCGGAGTATAAGTGTTGTTCTTTTCATCTAAATCATAGATTTTTCCTTTCGTTGAAGTATTTTTTTGAAATATAATGTTCTGGGTGTCTGTTTTAATAACAACAAACAGACACACCAGAATAACTCCGAAAAGATGTTAGTTTTGGAACAAACGTTTTCAACATGTCAAGTGTTTCTCTCTGGCTTTCGAACTATTTCAAATTGAACTCATTCTGCACAAATCCGTTACTAACGGTTAATAAGAGAGTAATGTTGTAGGGTAGACAATATTTATTGCAATAATATGCTATGATAGTGCTTTCATATCTAAACAATATTAGTAAACTGATTTTACCAATTTCAAATAAGCGAACAGCAGTAACTTTGAATTTATTTAACTCTAGAAAATAAAACGACCTATATATTAGAGATGTAACTATATATATATATATATATATATATAGTACACACATATGAAGGTATTTTAAGATTTAACAAACCTTTCAATTTACTGCTTCATTAGGGTTAATATACACAACTGTATGATATTAGAATATTCATTACCTGTAATGTTCTATCTCTCGAGCCTGTGGTAACGTGCGTCTAACAATGTATAAATTACAACTGCTGTTCTCATTTTACGCTAACTTATACAGCGATACTAACATCTGATATATTGTTACGTATTATAATTTGAAATAATGGGAAATTTTAATTTAGGATTTAATTAAATATTAATATGTATGAAATTTATGATACTTATTACTCGTAATTTCGGGATGATGGATTCGAATCCCTTTCTCAAAAAACATGTTCTCCCTTTCAGCCGTCAGGTCGTTATAAAGTTACGGTTTATCTCACTATTCGTTGATAAAAAAAAAGTAGCCCAAGAGTTGGCGGTGGGTGGTGATGACTATCTGCCTTCCTTTTGTCTTACACTGCAAAATTACAGACGGCTAGCGCGGATAGCCCTCTTGTAGCTTTGCACAAAATTAAAAACAAAGAACCAACCTATCCATTTAATGAAACTAGCTGGATGGAAGTCATGTAAATTCATGATTAATAAAAAGTTATCTTAGGACATGAAAGTTATTTATATTTATAAGTTACATATATATTCTTTTAAAACCGAGAACTCTCATAGAAAAGGCAAAACACAAAATATGAAACTGTAAATTTACATGTATCTCTTCATGGAAACACATATCTTCATGTTGAATTTGGTGAAGATCCATCAACAGAGGCGAAGTTGTGGTAAACAAAACAAACACTTGTATATCCACACCCTACGAGGTTTGTTTTTGTATTTCGCATAAAGCTACTCGAGGGCTATCTGTGCTAGCCGTCTCTAATTTAGTAGTGTAAGACTAGAGGGAAGGCAGCTAGTCATCAGCACCCACCGCCATCTCTTGGGCTACTCTTTTACCAACGAATAGTGGGATTGACTGAACATTATAACGTCGCGACGGGGATGCGAACCCGCAACCCTCAGATTACGAGTCACACACCTTAACACGCTTGGCCATGCGAGGCCTCGGGGAAAAGACTGTACTACGAAAGATAAGCTAATTAAGGTCATAATTGAGGTGTGGAACCGCGATCAAAATTATTTAAGATTGCAGACAACTCGTGGACTCGATGCCAAAGCGGATTAATGATCTGAAAATAAGGACGGTCATATCATGTAGAAATTTGTGAGTAATTTTTGGATTCTCAGAAATAAGATGCAAAAAATTGAAAAAATCGCAATTTTCCGTCTTGTTACAATTAATTAGCACAAGGGTGTATCATGTATGTCAGTAATATACCACTGTCGGACCTAAAGGTTTTGCATCACAATTTGCTGACGATGTAGCGGTCTGGAAAAGTGTCCCCACTCCTCCAATAGCAGCAACGAACCTCCAACCAGTCCTGGATAGTTTAGAAGAATACTGCCAGAAATATAGAATAAAAATAAATATTCTGAAAAACCAAGTAATACCATTCACCAGATTAAATAAACTGAAAAAAGATCCACCAAAGTTATACATGAATGGATCAATTTTACAGACTGTTACTATGGTTCAATTTTTAGGATTAACTTACGATATCATATTAACGTGGATACAACATACTAACAATATCCTGACTAGAATCTGGAAAAAAAAGCAAGTTGTGCAAGAAGTCTGTCAGGTAAAATCAAGGTACATCACCTGATAATGTAATAAAATTTACAAAACATACATTAGACATATAATAGAATACGCATGTCCAGCCTGGATAGACATAATACAAAATTCAATCTTAACTTCAGCTTATAAAGTACCCGCAATACTTCATTCACATTTATGCACAAGTATGCAAACACAGAGACAATATCTATAAGACTCTTGCATAATGCACTAAATTATTTTTTTAAAATTTGGCATAAAATGATTTATTATGTGATCTCGACAGATACCACGTACGTGATGAACAACATAGTCCTAAGTACCTCTCCTATGAATATATATTTAAGAAATATAAATCAAGCTGGCCACCATGCACTAGACGCCTAGAACTGGTATAATAAGAGGTCTGTTGCACCTGATCCTCCTAAGTATCTAAAATCCAACATACCCACAAAGAAGAAGCGAATTAGGGACGGCTATTATAGAAATCTGTAGTTGTCTTGCGCAAGATTCTGATATTGTAGGTATAGGTGTTTGTGGATAATAGTATTTCGCTTTTTCATTTCTGAAGATTGAGACAGTGAAACTTTACACTGAAATAAAATCAGATTAATCTTCGTGAAATAAAGTGAAATTCTGAGAGCTTTGGAAATTCTCAGTGTGTTGAAATTAGAAGTGATGGTTATATCCATTCTAGGTATGTATATATGTGTATATATGTTTTAATTAATACTCGTATGGTAGACAGAACATGGTTGCATTTTAAAGATTTCAAAACAAAATTGTACAAATGTGTTTCTGAGCTGTATGTTCTGAGCTCTGAACACTAAAATTAGGGGTTTTATCTATACGATATGGAAAGCACAGGTAGTTCGTTATATAGATTTTCGCTTAATGAATAAAGCAATTTATCTTTGTTTTTATGACCGTATAATTTATTTATTTTATGCTTGTGAAAAAGTACTTCAAGAAAAACGTTTTGTTGCCAGATGTACTGTGTTTAAAACAAATCGTTCAATGCACAGTGTTACTTGAAGTACGAGGCTCCAAAGGTTTTGTGTGTGTTCTTCAAACCATAGCGTTATATCAGTATTCCTTCCTGATGGTTAGGACGATCGCTTCATAACCTACAAGTCGAGGAATCGAAACCTGGTGTCGAAAATGCTCGCTCTTTCATTCGTGGGAACGTTTTAAGGTTGTCGGTAAGTCATACTATTTGTTGGTAAACAGCACCCAAGAGTTCATTTGCCTTTGATTGGCAGTTCAAAATTAGGAGTAGCGGCAGATAGACCCTACTAGTTTTGCCACAAAGAGATAATACGAGGGACTTAAGTCCGCCTGAAATGCCGATGAAAAAAACCAAATTCGTGTGTGAATTTCTAGATCCTGGGAATATATATTGTCAACGAAAGAGCTTTATCCCACATTATCAATTTGTATTTCCGTATCATCAAACCTTGGGTTACTAAAGTAATGAACGTTATTCCGAAAGCTAGAGACTAAATAATCGTTTTACCATCCTTTTATAATAAAGCATTTTATTAAAAAAAAAAATACACGGACTGACGTCATAAAACAAAAAGTACTTTATTTAGAAGTTACAGTTCTGGGACCCCTTCAAAGTACTCTCCTCCCCAACGCACACACTTATCCCAACGGTGTTTCCACTTGTTGAAACAGTTCTGGTACGCTTCTTTTGTAATGTCCTCCAACTCCTTCGTCGCATTTGCCTTAATCTCGGGAATCGTCTCAAATCTTCTTCTTTTCAAGGGTCTTTTGAGTTCGGGAACAAGAAAAAATCGCAAGGAGCAAGGTCAGGTGAGTAGGGGTGGGGAAGAACAGTGATCGAGTGTTTGGCCAAAACTCGCGAGTTCTGAGGGCTGAAGCGTTGTCGTGATGGAAAAACCAGTCGCCACTCCTCCACATTTCTGGCCTTTTGCGACGGATGGCGTCCCTCAGACGTTTCAGAACTTCAATGTAGTAAGTCTGGTTCACTGTGGAGCCTTCGGGGAGGTACTCGTGGTGAACAACACCCTTAGCATCGAAGAAAACTGTCAGCATCACCTTGACCTTGGATTGAACTTGGCGAGCTTTTTTTGAGTCTGGGGATGTTTCACCCATCCATTGGGACGATGGACCTTCGTTTCAATGTCATAACCATAAACCCATGATTCACCACCTGTTATGATCCTTGACAAAAGTTTTCATCTTCTTCTGAACGATCAAGCAGTTCCTGACAAACTTGGACGCGATGGGCTTTTGTTCGTCCGTCATCAGGCGTGGCACAAATTTCGTAGCAACGCGGTGCATCTTCAATTTTCGGTCAAAATCTCGTAACAAGATCCAACTGATATCCCACACTCGTCAGCAAGCTCCTGACAGTCAGACGTCGATTTGCCCGCACCAGGGTGTTGATTTTGTCGATTTGCGGGTCGTCAGTTGACGTGGAAGGACGTCCAGGATGCTCATCATCTTCAATGGACTGTCGACCATCCTTAAAACGTTCATGCCACTTGAAACATGCCGTACGATTCATAGCAACATCACCGTAAGCCGTGTTAAGCATAGCAAAGTTACAGTCGCAGATTTTCCAAGTTTAACACAAAATTTCACAGCAAGTCATTGCTCCTTCAGGTCATTCATTCTGAAATCCGCCAAACGAAAAATCGCACTTCACTTAAAACCGCGTAGCTAATTCACAAATGAAGATATCTGCAATCGGGAAATGGCGTCGTAATCAGCTGATTGTGCGAACCTAGCGACACCAAGCGGATTCCCCTGGAACCAACTGGAGCCGCGCAATTCAAACAGTCCGCGTATTTTTTGAACAGACCTCGTACTCATCGCTACTAACCTAAAATGCAACGGGTATTTCGATAACAACTGACGCTAGAATAATTTCTGCAGTAGACCTGGAAACCACTAAACAAAATCAAACCCCTCATATATGATAGGAGTGTACTGTTGCACCCTGAGAACCCCTAGTATTTGTGGTGTCATGTAGAAGTAGTGACTCAGTAAATAGATTAGGCATCAATGTCATTTTTTTTCAATAAAATTCACGTTTTGCTGAATAAGAGAAATTAACAACTAAATACATACACAGTTAAGCTGCTGATTAATAATAGATAATTAACTGCGACATTATTTCCCATGTTATTCAAACATCGAAAGTATTTTATGGTTGGGCTATACATAAAGAGTAAACAAAATAAAGCTTTCTGGCAGAAGACCAACCAACAATGCTTATCACATGATGACGTGGAGATCCACGAAGACGATATTTATATTATTGAAGCACAATACTGTATCCATGACAATATTTTTTGATCGAGGATTAAATTTAAAATCACGAACAAAATGATACTGATTAATAGTTCACATAAGCGCGTGAAATATTCTGTCGTTTTAAATATCTCAAAATTAGTTAAACGGACAAATAATTAGCTATGGACCAATGGCCGGTTAAATTACTTAACGATCAACCTAGTACGTCAACAAACTTTGCTCGGATAATAATGCCTGAGGCACAAATTTTGTTACAACATGGTTATAAATTAGGAAGACTTATTGAGAGGGATCGTACAGTAAAGTGAGGTAAACTTAAAAGGAAAATACATCGAGTTTGTGGAGTTAAGACAGAGAGGCGAAATTATAATGATTTGCGTAACATATAAACTCAATTCTAAAATTTTAGATTTGTATGAATAATACTATAATTATTTCAGGTAAAAATAATTTCGTGTTAAAAATAAACATCGATATAGAAAATCACGAAGCACCAACAGGCGTATTATTCATTAAACCATAGAAGATGTGAATATTTGCAATTTTTTTAACCAAATAGTGATTTCAATTAATGATATTTTATCTTTTGAATTTATAAAATGTTAGAACGATTCATTTACAATTACTCTCAAATGTTTCTTGGAAGAGTTTTAGCGAATTTATAGCACAACAATAATTACCAAAGAGAATTGAGATTTTAGTAAGATGTACATGATCGTAAATTTAAAACCACAACATATTCTTATAACAGAATTGCTTTATTTATTTTTTAAACCATCGCCAGGCATGTCCAGGTGGTCGTGGGTCTGAATCCCCGTCACACCAAACATGTTCTCCTTTTCAGCCGTGGGGGCCTTATAATGTGACTTCATCCCATTATTCTTTGTTCGCCACTAATTCTAAGAACACCACCACTGTCACACAAACACAAGATTCTCCTAACTACAGAATTCCAACTCTGTTCATCGAAGGAGTAAATAACACAACACGCATTCCACAGATTGTCAAACAACTGAGGGCCTAGGTTTAAAGACATCAAACGTCTTCCTAATGGAAGAATCATGCTTAAACGTTCCGAACCGCAATAGTTTGCAAATATTTTGGCCAACTGGCCCAAGGATGCCTTTGGGGTTCAAGCCACTATCACTACACCAAAAACCAACACACCAAAACTAACAGTCATAATCAGAGGTGTCGATTTCGACATCGAAGATCATGAAATCACTGACGAACTAATAACTCAAGGCTTTGACATTGCATCATCAAACAGAATTATCTCATTCAGAACGAAACAAAAACGCCACTGATCAAGGCAACCGTCAACAAAAAAAGACGATCAGGACAAATTATTAAAAAAACGGTTGCTTTTTATTTTTCAAAAGACACACGACCGAACCGGAAAAACACACCAAAAACCCATTATCCAATGGTACAAATGTCAACGGTTCGGACACACAAAAACTAATTATATGGCCAAGGACAGATGTGTTAGATGTGGCGGATCTCACGAGGTCGCTCAGTGTCATAACGAACGTAACCAAGTGAGATGCGCTAACTGTCAGGGCCCCACGCAGCCAGTTACAAAGGCTGCCCCAAATACGCAACAGATTCCTTTTCAAAACCACGAACAATAATCAAACCCACGGCACCCACATCACCAAACAACCTTTACTACCAACTCCAACTGACTCGCAAATCAAACACACTCAACCTCAACCAACACGTACTTACGCGGACGTAACACGCCCGAAAACAACACAAGCATTCAACCCCACAGATTTCACCACAAACTTGCTAGCAATGCTGATAGAATTGAGTGATCTCCCCTCATTCGAATCGAGGCACGAGTCACTCAAGGCTGTTTGCAGCCTTGCAAGTTATTATTTTAACCTTCCTCACCTCAAACCACATCATCTTTCACTCAAAATTCATGCAAGGGAAATAAAACAACACATTAAAATCTTACACATCAACTGCCAAGGAAATCTCAAAGACAAAAAAATAGAAATATACAACATAAACAAACATATAAACGCCAACATAATCATCGTTTCAGAAACACTTTAAATAGAGAAACAAAACACCACAATCCCAGTTCATTACACACAGCATACCTCACTCAGAAAACAACAGGTATAATAGCTTACTTTAGTACGAAAATATCGCATTTAATCTCGATAGAAGATTCCTTTAAATCTAACATCAATGAAACCATTTTTTGTAATATGCACGGCTAACTATTCCGATTCTAGCCATATATTGCTCATCAACCAAAGATATCGACATTAACTTCCTTCAAAATGTGTTAATCGTAAACCCAAACCAATTATTATTGGAGATGTTAATTCACCACACACAGAATTAAGGGGTAACAGAGACACACGCAGAGGATCGTGCATAAAATTTTTATCTCTAGCAATAAAATGCACCTAATTAATGACCATACACCTACACACTTCTCAGCCGCTAACGGCTCATACGATGTACTCGATTTCATCATCGCACCCAAGTCCATGGTCAACAGAATATCTAACTTTAAAGTGCATGATGAAATCACCAGTGACCACTTCCCCATGTCATGTATGATTCACCCGCGCCACCCTGCTGTGGCGTACGTGACTCCTTCCGCATACACCTACACTGAAACCGACTGGCTCACTTTTAATGCCTCTCTAGACTCGTACCTACCCCATCAAATCGAACATGTAAATAACAAAACAGAACTAGACAACTATGTTGATCAAATTACAGAAGCCATAAAGAAAGCCATAAAAAACACAATTCCTAAATCAAAGAGAAAACAATCACTTATTCAATGGACTCTTAACACCAGAAATTCACGCACTAATAATCAAACGCAGACAATTAAGACGAACACACTACGTCACACGCGATCCACACACTAAAACAGAAATCAATAGAACAAATACAAAAATAAAACAAGAAATTAAAAAAGTCAGAGAAAACAATTGGCATAACTTCTGTAAAAACTTAGAAAAAACCAAGAACAATCCAAAAGAATTCTGGAAAAAATTCAAGAGTATTGCTTCAGACAAAAACACAAATCACATGCTACAACATATCACACACAACAATAAAATCGCAAGGACGGACGAAGAGAAAGCTGACTTGTTAGCTGACTATCACAAATCCTCTTTTAGCGATTTAAACTCGACACACAACACCAACACCATGTCAACAACTTCATAAATACAAACCAAGCTACATTCTCACCAGGATTCCCCAGCGAGACACTAAAAGCATACTCAAGTTCAATCAATAGAAAAATAACCATAACCGAACTAAAAATTAATATCAAAAACTTTAAGAACACTTCCTCCGGACATGACCAAATACCAAATATTATTCTGAAAAAAAGTTCCACTCTCCTACTACACCTCACAAACATCATGAACATTTCACTAGCGACCGGGTATTACCCTGACACGTGGAAAAAAGCCATCATAACAACGATCCCCAAGAAACAAACTAATAGAACAAATCCAGATAATTTCTGCCCCATCAGTCTGTTAAGCTGCCTTGGCAAACTGATGGGAGAATTATCTCAACAGTCTTCTCCATTTTGCGAATCAAACATCCTTCCAGAATCTCAAAATGCCTCCAGAAAAATAGACAAACAACAGATCACCTCACACGACTCACCGAATCAATCTACAAAGCTTACAACAACAATCAAGTAACCATCGGGTATTCCTAGATGTAAAAAAGCATTCGACAGCGTTTGGCACAACGCCATCATATACAAACTAAATCACCTACAAATAAATCCCATGATAGTCAAATGGATTTCAAATTTCTTAACCAATAGAACAGCACAAGTAAAGTCAATAAAACCATATCCAAATTATTTAATATAACGGCATGAGTGCCCCAAGGATCAGTCCTCTCTCCACTTCTATACATAATTTTCGTCAGTGACATACCTTTTCCAAATCTAACATACA
This sequence comes from Tachypleus tridentatus, assembly GCF_004210375.1. Classification (NCBI taxonomy): domain Eukaryota; kingdom Metazoa; phylum Arthropoda; class Merostomata; order Xiphosura; family Limulidae; genus Tachypleus; species Tachypleus tridentatus. Next base: position 152,573,011 of record NC_134834.1, read on the forward strand.
CACACAATTGCAATGCATGAGCGACATCGCAATCTGGAGCACCTCCAGAAACCCAGTAATGGCCATGTCTCGCATACAAGAATCACTAGACAACGTATCAACATGGAGCAACAAGTGGAGGGTCGTGTTAAATCCAACAAAAACACAAGCAATCACCTTCTATAGAAAACTAAAGAAGCAAAGAAAAAATCTAGAAAAATAAAACTATCACTTGGAAACACAACCATTAACATGAGCAAAAACATCACATTCCTTGGCGTCACTTTTGACACAAAACTAACATGGAAAAAACACATAAACAATATACACTCATCAATCAGAAAAGGATTTCATATCTGAAGACTATAACTGGTAAACAATCAAATGCACCAAACACCATTATACAAATATACAAGGCTTACATCCGTCCACTAATAGAGTACGGATGTCAAGTAACATACAATATGTCAAACAACACACTCCAGAAAATCCAAGTGCAACAAAACAGAATATTAAAATCCGCATTCAGCCTACCATCATTTACGCCAACAAATTATTTACACCAAATTAGTAATTTACCAACTATAAGAGATAGAATAACAGAACTTTCTCTCAAATATTATCTAAAAGCAAGTTGTTCCTCACCTGGTACTTGGTCTGTTTCAGTCTTCAGTTTTTGACTCAATGAAGCTCAGCCTTCTGATATTTTTTTTTATTTAAGGAATGGAGTGTGTAGTTCCCCTGACTCACTATTTCCTTTACAATAGGTTTTATCTGTTAAATTTCTCTCTTAAATACCTTGTCCCTTTAGGCTCAGCTTATGCCAGTCTTCACTGTATTTTGAGCAACCAGTAGAATCTCTTTCAATCCTCTGTTCCTTTCTTGTGATGCTGCCATCTTCTCAAGGATCTATCTTGTTGACTGGATTGTGTCAATGCTATGTTTGGCATTCCACTACTTCAACCAGGTCTGGATCTCTATCTCTGGTCCTTTTTATCTTTGTCTGCAGTTTGAGTTTTCAGGCATCATTAAGTGTACACAACTTCATTTTGAGGTTCATCCAGTTTATTTTTGCCATGAAATGTCTCATTTTCTAGGTATGTCATCTTCTGTGCCTACTGGATGGTTTAATCAACTCTTTGCATTGTATATTTTTCTCTGGATAGAGATGCCAACATTCTCATGTTTCATCACATCAGATGCACCAATTGTCTCATTCTCTGGCTTCATTATTTTGATGACCTTTGGGTGAGATCCTTCAGACTGGAGCGTAGGTTACATCTAAAATCTTCATCTCCAGTTACCTCTATCTCTAGTTACAATTTGCCAGTTTACTTTGTCTTTTAATGGTAACTGCTTCTTTTACTTCCTTACCCATTCATAATGTAATGAAGTTTGCTTTTCTGGACCAACTCATTGGTAGGTGGGGTGTACTTAATCTCCTATATCTCTTTCAAGACAAGGGTAACATGAAGTAGTGTGTGTGTGTGTGTGTTTCATTCTCCATTCCAGACTGTATCTTTATGGACTAGCATGTAAATAGCCAGTACCAGGGGTTTGTGCCTACTTCCTTTGCTTGTGCATGCTGGCTTTTAAAATTATGTTTTGCAGTTGCACGTTCCCACTTTCCCAGTGGGATTCCTTTCACTTTTATCAGTGGATTATGGAGAGATCCTTATTGCTACCATTTCTAAGGTGTAAGGGATGTTGACTTGAAAGAGTTCCTCACTGGTTGTGCAAGGCTCAATATATATATAACACAATGAAGTGAGAAGCTGTGCAGGAGTGTTCATGTCATTGTAGTGTAGGTCACTGCCTCTTACCTCTGACTTAAAGGGATAGGTGCATTGCACTTACTATGTAACCACCAAGTTAATCATGAGATTAATCATACTATAACTTTTGATGATGGAAGAGTATTTTAATTAAATTTTACAGTGTATGGGTAAATGTGACAAGGTATCTATAACAGAAAATATTAGTTTTATTTAAGCACAGGTACACCACCAGTTTTCCAGCACCTTCGGTTCCAAAACCTTGTAGGATTATCCATTTTGCTGGATCATCAGAGGTCATGTAATAATAATTCAACAAATATACCTCTGACCCATCATGTCTAAAGCACCATGAACTGCAAGAAACTTAAATAAAACAAATATTAAATGTGAATTAAATTATTAATGAAATACATTAGTACAGACATAACTGATACAGGTTTATTAGCACAGTATAAATGGAAAAGCTTTATTAGTTACTGTGCTTACAAAAAAAGGTAGCAGTAGTACTGCTTCTAAAGTGGCAAATTTTTATAACTTTACTGGAATTGTGGAGCTAATAACAAAAACCTGTTTCATTATGGATTTGTGATGTTGCAGGGGAACACCTGGAGTACTTGAAGTTGAAGCCACAGAATTATCAGATATAGGCATACTGCTCTGACACACATTCTTCTTGGCTATATTTTTAAACATTTCATCCAAGTAAAGTTGTTTTATGTGCTTTGATCTTTCCCTGTGTAATTTTTCATACAGCAAATGAAGAGCCATTAGCTTTTGTTCTGCCACAAAGGTACATTGTTCCAGCTTACTGATTAATTCATCCATCAACTCAATAGTAAATCTTTAAGCTACCACTACCACCATTTACCTACCATACCTACATTTCAGTGAGAAATTCAAATGCATAGCCAAGAAATTCAATATAGAAGTCCGATGGAAATCTTGTAATACTTTTAAGGTCCATTCTGGTATTTAAAAAAAAAAGCAAACAAATGGTGATCTACCAAAGAGAATCTCAAAACATCATCATGTTCCTGAAACGACACGTCACGTTGGAGAAATGGAAAGAAAACTCGTGACAAGAACAAAAAAAACAGAAAAATAGTACAAGACTCATGAAAACAAAATTCAGCCATTGCAGAGCACACCATGTCAACTGGACACAGAATAAAGTGGGAGAAAAATAGAATAATTGACACAGACAAATTCTAGAAGACAAGAAAAATCAAAATCATTTTATATTAGCACTATTAAACCTTCACCAAAGAGAAATTCCAGATTAGCGGTGTCACCTGTGGCCACCATTGGTTGAATCTACAGGAAATCTCTCCTCCAATCAAAAACAGTGATAGTCCAACCAATCATAACATGTTCTCCACAATCCACCAGGACACTATAATAGACCCACAACACCTTGCACGCTAACCTGAAGATGAAGGTTGGAAGATTTTTGAAATGGCATCTTCTACACTTGTCTCCACAACAGGCATGTGCCATCCATTCTACAAAGTTGCATCATGAATACTCTTCCTAACAATCTATCAAAGAAAGATCATTTATTCTTTTGGTGCACTGATAAGTACACCAGTCAATGTTTTTTTTCTTTAAGCAGACTTTTAACAGGGCTGTTTTAACTGTCTATTCTATTGCCATATAATTAAACATTTAGCAGTAGTGTTTTAAAATTGACTTGTTTCTTGCATCAGTTGGATGATATCTTTGCATTGTAAGTTGGGTTTTAGGTTAGGGTTATGGATTGTTTTAAATATATACAAGTTTGTAATTCTTTCTGAAACTTCGTAACTTAAGTGGCATGGTGAGTTACACACATAGATGGGAGCTATGGCAATTATTAACCATTTATCTCCATCCATGTATTTACCTATGCTAGATGTCATCTCCATCAGCACACTTACACCAATTATGATTATGGAAAAACATTTCTTGGATGGTAAAAGGATTAAAATCCTTACCAATGAAAAGCATAGTGAAGGTTGTAATTAAAACAGATTTTGTGTGTGAACAGGTAAATTACGTGTAAACTTAAGGATGAATGTAATAGCAATAAGCTTATTGTATATTTTTCTTTAAACTATATTAATACTTGGTATTTTGACTTAAAAGTCATTTAATCTTTTATGGATATTTATTTTATATTTTCAAGGTGTTTTAAATTCATCCAAATTGAAATTGTTTGCTGATTTATAATAACTGTCATTAATTTTATATTCATTGTTCTGTTGTAGAGACTGTACTGGAAAATAAGATGCATCCTCCAGAAGGTGAGGAGGACTTAAAACCTCAAAAGGTGATACAGCAAAACCTCCAAAACCTGAGGCTACAGGTAAAGCAGATATGATTTGTTCAGTGCAAATTTTACATATCTTTGTGATTATATTTATATTAATTTATTTGTTTTTTTTTATATTTCTGTATGAACATAGGTATTGCAAAATAAATTTGTGTGGTATAAGCTCAGGTGATTTTACAGTTAATGCTTTGTCATGATCCACATCTTTCCTGAGTTTCAAGTAATGTCAGTACAGTTTTGAATTAATTACAGTTTGTTTTATAAACACACAAATCTGTACTTGTTGTATCTTTTTTATATTGTATTTATTAGTTTTAGCATAAAATCTGGCAGTTTTTTCTGTTTTATGCACCCTCATATCTTTTGGACAATTACAAACCAAATTGGCCTTGAATGTGATCTTTTACTGAGACTAACAAGTCATGATCTCTTTGTGCAATAAGTTCAATTTTCTCAGTTTTCTAGTTTCAGCTGTTGTTAGTTTGTTGATATCCTCGTAATCATAGGATAAGATATTTAATTGTTTATACTGACTGGTCATTTAAATATCTGCTTGGTGCCAACTTTAAATTCATTAAGTAAACATTCTGTAGGTTTTCTTCAATGTAACATCTTGTTACATTGTGAATGTTATATACCACTGCTTTTGTGTCTCTTTCTAATATTTTTCAGTCTCTTATGATATAAGTTCAACCTTACTGATTCTGTATGATTACACTACATAACACACATTTTGTTCCTGGATAGTGTGTAATTTCTTAATTGCTTATGTTGTAAAAGTACAGAAATTATTACCTTCAAACTTTGCTTTTGTGACCTGGATAATGAAATTTAGAAATTAACCTATCTGTTAAAAAAAAATGGGCAAATTTGCACATTTTCACTTACATAAGGTCTGAATAAAACAACATATGAATTAAGATTTACGTGTATTTATACTAAAGTTACACAAAATATTTAGAAGTGAGTAGTTTTTCAAGATTTGCGACTGTAATGTAAATCTCTTTAGCATATCAGCCTCTAAATAGTCTCCTGTCATGTTTTTATTATACACTTCCACATCACAAAAGCAAAGTTTTGAAGAGAAAAATGGGTCTTTTCCATTTTACTTTAACCATAAGTAATTGGGAAATAACACTTTCTGCTCAGGAACAAGAAAAAGTAAATGTTTTATTACATAGTGTTATTTGGCATGGTGTTTTGATAGAAGTGATTATAATGTGTTCTTTTCTGTCTAAAACTTCTTGTTTGTATTAAATGCAAAACTGATAAAATAAAATGAGTTAATTTTATTTAGATAATTGTGCTTTTATTTTTATGATTTACTGTATTTCACTTTGGTTTTGCATTGTTTACCTCTCCACATAGGCTCAGTCTCTTTTGACTTACCAGTGACCTTTTCTATTTAGATTTTACATATTTGATAATACTGAGTTTTGGTATAGTGTGAATATCTTCATGACATTTGACAGTCATTCAGAAAACATTACAAATGTTTACATTTTGAAAAATTACTTTTCAGTGAAGTAGTTTTTAATAAACTAAAGATTTTTCCTTGAGTGTATTAAATGTTTTGAATAATCTATGTATAGTGATTTTCATGTTAAAATACTTTTCAACTCAAATTTCATTTATGTGATCTCTCAAACCTCCTAAATACGCTTGAAATATTTGTTTTCAGTGAAACTATATTTTATTTTCTCTTCCTCAATTATGTAGTGTTAATCTGTTTGACTGATCTTATCACCAAACAAAAATTGAAATAAATCTAAATTACCCTCCTTTTCTTTCTACAATGACTTCAAATGTATCATGAAACTATTCATTGATCCTAAATAGCTTTAAACTTGTAATGGTATAAATATATTTATAATTAAAATTTATTATTGTATTTCCCTTTTGATTACCCTTTGAATCGTGTCTAACTACTATTTGTACCATTATAAGTTGTAAATCACTTAATGTGCAGCTGATGCTATGTTATTGAATTTCATTACCTCCAAGCTATTTACTTACTTGCCTTGTAAAATATTTGTTATCATTATTGCTTAATTACCTATTTTTAACTAACTTAGAGAGACCTCTATTTTTACATTTCAGTTACTTTTATAATAATAATAAAAAGTAGACATAAAGCAAACTTTTTTTTTCTTGGCTATTGATGACTATTAACTTTACTCTTTAAACTAATGGTAGTAATTCATTAAATAATTATTTAATTAAGCAATGCAACAAAGAACATAGACTAATGACAAGCAAACAATTTCCTCTAACAATAACAATTTTTGTGGCTATCTAACTATTTGACAGGAGCTATCAGAAATGCATCCAAGCTAACCATTGATTCCCATGGGAACCAGAGTTGAATTAGAAGTGAAATTGATTATTCTGTCTTCAGAACACGTTATACAACACATCATAATTAAATGCAAGTGAACTAATAACAAATCCTCTTTCAGGATGTGACAGTTTGGTGTAGCAAGAGGGATCTTGGTTTCTACTTCACAGTTCTGTAACTAAATGAAATTGAAGGCTATTAAAATTATGGATTGTCTGTGTAATGACTATTTTGTAGTGAATAATTTATTTAATATCATAATTTTTGAAGGGTGAAGGATAAAGTGTGAAAGATGATGTGCTAAGAAAAGTCTAGTTTCACATTAGAGGATTTTCTCCAATATTGCCTTGGAGAATTAACACTTGTAAACTACTAAAGTATGGATTATCAGCCAAAATTCTGTTATGCTAATTGGTTTAACATAAATGAAAAGTAGTTTAATAAAATAAACCTGTTATGCTCAGTAAAGGATACCCAGAGCAAAAGGTTAAGGGATAATGCAATTTTTCATATATCCTATTATAAGAATAATTTATTGTTTAATCATATTTCTCAGTGGTTAAAGTAGTTATTGTTATAACAGCTGTTTTGTCAGGATTGCAGAATGTTTGTGCATGTGTACAGTTTGTGCTGAAGGATTTGATTTGTTGGGACCTGAAGATTTTACTGTGGAACTATCATCTGTCTTTCTCCACCTTGAATCTGAGTATATTGGCAGTGTTGCAGCTGTGAAATATGTGAAGTTGGTTTTTCATTTACTGAGTGTTATGTCATTGGAACATGACGAATTTCAAAGCCAGTTCTATTTAACTGCCAAGTCAGTATACACTTGAAACAAACAGAAACTTGTGTACATTATTTTTTATGGTGGCATTACATTTGCCGAGATGGGTGTTATTTTTATTTACTACTTAATAGGTCGAACTACATGACTATTTGTCTTTGACTGTTAAAACAAGGTTTGGTTCAATTAGACACTCTTATACACAGCTTTCAGAAGGTTTGGTGTCTGTACACAAAGATTTTAGACATTCTTCTAACCTTTGCTTTATGAATACAATGTCACAATACTAGAACATAACTGCTTGGCATTATGTAGGTCATGTTTAACTTGAATTACCTTCTGTTTGCATGCATAATCTACTCATGATGTTTCATGAGACTTTTATTTTTATCATATTATAGCTAATAATTATGCATTAATCTGAATTCTTTTAACCCTTAATAATATAGGAGGGATTTTTTTGGATCTAGTTGTCAGGTTTTCTTATAGCCACTTCTATTTTTGTTTAAATGATTCTCTTGTTTTATATTATCCTTGATTAACTATCCTTAAACAATGTTTAGTGATACTGAATTCAAGAAAATTAGATGCTCTACATTTAGTATTTCATTTACAAAATTGAAAGTAGTGTCATCCATCTATTATTAGGTTAAATGTGAAAAATATTACTTATCTACATATAACTTTTGGTGCTTTTGTATTTTTAAGTATCTTGGTTATAGTTGTGAGATTTTGAAGTGTTTTGGTCTTGTATTAGCGAGTTAAACTTTTTCTACTATCAGAAATTGCTGATGGTCCAGAGTCCTCTAAGAGTAAAACTGTGAAGAAAGGACTGAGTGAATTAGAAAAGTATTGGCAGGCAGTTAAGGATAATCCAGCAGACTTTACTGGATGGACTTACTTGCTACAGTTTGTCGAACAAGAGGTAGGAAGTATCTGGATTTAAAACTGTTTTTTACCTTTTTAAATTATTAGTGGAGGATTATTATTAAATTCCATTATACCATTGTTTGTTTTATTAATGTCTTAACCATGAGTAATAAATATTAATTAGGTTTAAGTATTATTCCCGATGATGTTGCATGTTTTTTTTATTGCAAACTTTGAACATTTAACTTGATTTATGCGAGTTCTTGTGTTTTGTCAGTAATGTTAATGAAGTAATTCATAATTCTAATAGATGCCATTCAAATTTTCTCTCAAGTAATCTTTGTGTAATAGAAAAAAGAGGATGCTTAGACATTCATTTTCACAATAACCATTACAAGTTTCGTTTTCTTCTAGCACTATTGTTCCCAGATTTTATTGTAAATAAAGACCAAAAAAATTTGATAAAAATGTATTTCACTTTCTCATCACTATTTTCTAAGATGAGTGGAGACACCTTACAGCTGTTTCTCTGTCAATGAAACTACATCAGAGAAACACGTTTTTATCCGAGTTAACTGTAAGTGTGTTTTGAAACACAAATTTCTGAAATTTCCTTCAGAAAGAAATACTGTATTGTATCTAAAGAATTTGACGTTTTCAGAATGACTTGGTGGCAGCTAGGGAGGCTTTTGACAGTTTCTTCAAATATTATCCATATTGTTATGGTTATTGGAAAAAGTATGCAGATATGGAAAAAAAATGGAATACTGCAGAAAAAGCTGAAGAAGTAAGTAACATCTTTGTACAACATTTTATGCTGTGTAGCTGAAACTTGAATATATTGTCATTTAAATAGGGTGCATTAATAAATTCATTTGTCATATTTAGTGTAACTTCAGGTATTACAGTTGGAAAGCTTATATAAAGACATACTTAGTCAATATTTTGTATTTTAAAGATTGTTTTTTGATAAGTAAGTATTGGATAGCTTGTACAAGGCAGTTTGCTTGAATTTGCAGTAATTTTGTGCACATATTTGTAACCAAGTAGTTTAAATTAAGATCTTTTTAATGATTTGTTGTAGAAAAGACATATATGGATCACTGTTTAATATATCTTAGAATTGTAAGATTTAGATGATAATTTGATGCACTTTCTTTGGAGCTTGAGCAGTTTTTCTTATTTAAACTGACTTATTTAACATTTTCAGGTATTTGAGCAAGGATTGAAAGCTATTCCTCTTAGTGTTGATTTATGGATTCATTACCTCAACTTCTACAAAAATCAACATAAGAAAGATGAAGATTACTATACAAAAGTGAAAGTGTTAGTGTATTTTTTTTGTATTATGTATCACTGTATGATCTTTTTATCTGTTGTTGTCTTATTTTTTCCCTCAAATGACTTGTAATGTGATCAATGTTTGTCATAGTGTACTTGTAATGGTATTATAATAAAAATGTGAACCTTGATAAAAGAAAGTCTGAAATATTGTACATTGAAAAAAAACAAAAAACATTTGTACTGAAAGATTAAATGTAGAACTAAAAGATGGCTTTAACCCTCTCTGCTGAACTTAGTTTGGTTAATGCAGAATTGCTTGTCACTGATATGTTAGCATGACAAAAAATTATTTATCAGACATTATGTAATTAAATTTATAATTGTATTGCTATAATGGTAAATTGCCATGAACACAATGTATTCAACAAAATGACAAATATGATCCATTGGGATATTGAAAAAAAGGGGTTCAAAAAAAAAAGCACAGAATTTGACATGCTTGTATATGATGCTGTGCCCAAATTGGGATGAGGGGGCACTTAACTTTGTCCAAGGTAGCTGCCAGAAAAGTTACTCAAAAATGTTCCTGCCATTTCTGAGATGGATATTGGAAAGTTGTTCATTTTTGATATCTTGTGTACTGTTATAGTTTTATTTACTGTGAATGTGGAATTTGTTTTAAGACATACTTGTAATCCATAAATAAAATAATCTTAAAATAAATAATAATAAATATGTATTTTTTTTTTGCAAGTGACTTCTATAGCTTTTAACATCATATATATACTAGTATGGAACTATAATGATGCAGATATTTTATATATTACTTAGATAAAATTTGCTGTCATAAAGAAAACTGTTTTAATATTTGATGATAGAATCTTCATTGTTGTAGTTTGTACCACACATTCCAAATGACAAATTTAATATCTTCATTAAAACCAAGTAATGTTATTTCCTTGCTTTTGAGCTTGTAAAGTCCCCAACATTGTTGTTGAATTATGTTATATATGACATGCAATTTCTTGTTAAGTTGCTCCAAACATGATGTATGTTTTTGCAAGGCCTACCAAAGTTAATTTGATTCTTTTCTATAAAAACCACAAATATTCCCAAGAGTATTTTATTTTTGTTGCCTACTACCTTTCTGAAGGTTTTGTGACTTGTTTCTTTATGCAACAATTTTGGGCATGTACCATGATATGTTGATGCTTGCAAATTTCATGTTGTCTACATCAAAGTTAGCTAGCAATAATACAACTTGCAACATCAGTGAGCATTTTTGGATTTGCTTGTCAGAATTAAGGGATTTTCATGTAGAATCACTGATGCCTTGTCTCATAAGCATTTGTCTTGTTGTACATACAACACTAAGCTGAGTAATGTTTGTGAATTTACCATTATCACGTAGGTTGTCTATTTTGGCCCTCTGCAGTTTTGTGTTTTTGAATTTAACTTTGCACATTGTCCTAATTTTCCTTGCATCACATGAATGTTTCAAATTATCTTCATCTAGCTTGGATACTCTTAGGTTTACTGATAACAAAGTTCATGGAATCTCATGATAGTTCCAGCTAAGTTCTCATTGCTGGAGTGAGTATCAACATTTCATTACTTTGTATTAATAGTTAGACACTGCAGATGTTCTACTGTTGTTTTCTAGTAAATTATGCACCTGTTCTTGTAGTGGGACATCTGGATCTACTATTTTGCAAGATTTGGATAGTTTACAACTAAACGTATAGTTGTATAAAATAATTGCCAATGTTTAAATGAACTAATCTTATGATTAATAATAATGACAATAAATAACACTTTACATATAAAATTTTGAAATTATTATTTTTGTCAAATGACTGAAATCACACTTAACATATCTATATTTGTATTATAATGATACACATCACTTTTCTATAATCTATAAATAAGAAGCCACATTGTCAAGAGTTTGTTGGTTATATTGTTAGTAATGTAATACAAAAATGTGAGGTGGTAGCCATTTTGAAAAAAAAAATGGTTTTGATCCTTATCCAGAAATTATCAGTGGAGCAGTGTTTATCATAGAGCCAAATTTCATGCATTTAAGATGGAACTCTCAGTTCATCTGATTTAATGTACACTATGGGAGGCTGTGATATGTATGATTTGCTGTTCAGTACTGACTGAAACCTACTCTTAATATTTTGGAGATCATGTAACAAGTATTTTACTTGAATGCAGGTCAGGGACTGATTAAACTAAAGTATTGTGTTCAGTTTTTAGTTTTGTTATGAAAAGTTACTTCTATTAGGCATAGTTTAAAAAATTAACTAACTGAAGAAACTTACATTATGACTGCTGTGATGCAGAAAAACAAAGGTTTTATGTTTGTTAAGGCTTGGATAGGTTAGTCACAAAGTATTTTGTATTACTAGTCTTAGAAGGTTGGTATAAAGGTAACTTTACTTTTAGATGTAATGAATACAAAACTTATGAAATAGTTTATCTGACGATATGCAAGTGTCGATAGTTTGAGTATTTTAATGCATTATAGTAAAGTATATATTAGTTTTTTGGTATTTGAGTATTTGGAAGCTGAGTGAATTAGTGAGATATGTTGTAAAAGTACAAATTTTTGATATTTTATGTATATGAAAGTAAAGTTAAATCTTGTGTGTTAGTTATTTCTAACATTTAGGTTGTGTATGAAAAATGAAATTCAATAACATTTATAATCCCAATTTATATTTTTGTATATTTTTACTTTTCATTTAATAAATACCTCCACCTTTTCATTTTAGTTGCAATAACCAAACAAACTATTTAGGCACTCTTGTTCATAACTCATGTGATGTTATTACACACTAAAATGTAAATTAGTATGGATTACACCGTTTATTTAGAGACTGAATACAAGCATGTAGTGCGTATAAGAGAATTCAACTATACCTTGCTTGTTGTATGCTACCAAATATTTCTGTCAGTCTGTTTCAATTACAACATGCAAAACCTGCTTGAAACAACAAATGTTAGTGTATAAGGTCTAAACTGGTGAAGCATAATTCATTGGCTGGTAATTGATGTGATTTTAAATCTGAGTGAGACAGTAAATTTACTAACATCAAGTTATTTTGATGCATTCCCATACTAAATAAAATCTATATATAAATCCGTAATTTGATATCTTTGTTTTTAACTGGACATCTGTATTGAGCAAATAAAGAAGGATGTAGTAGCAATCATTATAGCCTCCTTATAATGCTACATTTTTGTAATTACTAACTAAATGGTCATGCTTTGCAACTTTAAGTAGCACAAGTCATGAAACAATGTACTTGAGAATACTGAAGACTTGGCATAGTTTTTGGTGAAAGGTGTTCTGTGGCTAATTCATAATAAGATGAAGTTTTATGCTCTTTTAAGTTGTAGATAATGATTTTAAAGTAGTAGAGTTCTGTTTTGTAATCAAAGTGAGAAACGGCCTCCAACTTTGCATTTCTTTTTTATATAATGGCAAATAGTAAAAGTTTTAATCTTTTTGAAAGCTAATAATCTAATAGTTAATAATTTAATGATTAGTCTAATAATCAGTTCTTGTATTATTGTTAGGTAGGTTTAATCTTCTTTTAAAATAAAAATACATAAGCAGAGTATTGTTTTACCTACTATTAGCTCCATTTTTAATATTTAAGTAAAAGGTAATGGGCAAGATACCTCTTTGTAACCAACCAGTTGTAGCAAACTTAATGCTCTTCCTGGTTTAAATTCCTTTATAAGATCTTATTTTGTGTAATTTGTAATGTATGCATTAGTTCCTGATATTTATTTTTAACATAATGCCAAAAAATACTAATAAATGACCAAGAAATATAGTTTTACAACACTTGTGGAAATTGGTCAAAATGGATCAGTATCATCATTCATTGTTTTTTGGCTAAGTTTATCAAGCAGTATGGTGAAATGAGTCTTGAAGTTAGTTTGTTTAAAAAAAATGTTCTGGTAGGGCTGGTTGGAGAAAGAACTAGAAAATTGTTTGTTGTTAGGAATAAATCACAAGTGAAGTCAAAACTAGGAGCAGTCATTAAAAAAGGTTAATTTGACAGGAAAAGCTTTATTCATGATATGTAATAAATTTGTAAGTTGTGCATCTTAGTGTTGCTCTACAACTTTGACACATGAAAGTAGTACAGTAACACAGAGAATTGTCAAATGATTGACCAGACTAGGCTTATTTTTCGTGAATTTTAAGGTACTGATATTTATAGAACATTTGAAAGCGAAAGGACAAGAGAATATTTCCAGGGAAGCATAACCTAAGACGGATGCTTCAGTGACCACTGAGACTCAAAATATATTTCAATTTTTTTTTTCCTTTGCCAGTAATAGTTGTAGACCCTGAATTTGAACTGACAGTTAGTTTGGTAGAGTTCACTTAAATAGCAACAGACACAAGTGTGAAGTTTGATTTATTTGACAAACAAACTATCTTTTAAATTTCTAGGCTTTTGAACGAGCTGTTGATTCGGCAGGACAGGAGTTTCGATCTGATCGATTGTGGGATTTATACATCAATTGGGAATTGGAGAATAAGCACCCAAGAGAAGTTACACAGCTGTATGATAATCTTCTGAACATTCCAACACAACTTTATGTTCATCATTTTGAAAAGTAAGTGAGAACCTAACTGTCCATGTTGTGAACAAGAACGGATGCTGATGCATTTATTGTTTCAACATAATATGTAATAATATTTCAAATACAGCTTTAACCCTCTCACTATGGTTAGAAGTACATGTCATGACATTTTAATCAAGCTATTGTTATCAATGCATATAAATAAACTTGGCATCAAAACATAGTTTAATAAATAAAATTTTAATATTACATAAGTTTTAATTTCAAAATAAAATCTCTTCTTCTATGTTTGCTACAGTTTTTGTTTTATACTTTTTTAATCATCTTTATTCTAATTTTAACATAAGTTACTATTTATAGTACAAACATTACTAAATCCTAATCAGATTTTTCCAGGCTTCAACATTATTTATTTATAGGGAGATTAACTTGCAAAATCTCAACCATTGCCATGACAAATTATTACATTCTCTCTTTCACAAAATTATCAGTAATTATTTCTGTTTGCTGTTACAATTCATATTCCTTCTCAGGATTTTTTGTCATGCCACTGTCTTTCCTAGGTCGTACAAGATTTCCTGACACAACAGACTATTGAAACTGCCTCATGCAGTTCTGGGGAGTTTTACTGCACATATTTGTGGTTCCTAAAAGACTCATCTCAGTCAATATGTTCACTTCCCATACTTCGTTATGGAATCTTACCTTACTCTTTCATGAGTTTTCCTTCAGGTGTCTCTTTGAAGATAGATATTTCCAGTGCTTATCTGGGAATTATCGTGTGTTCTTGTCCTTTCATTTGGTTTGTCTGTTATAGGGTGGTGTACCAGTTATGTGCCCTACTATTTGGGATAGCTTTGTCACTGCAAATCTTTGTCTTCATGCCTGGGGTTGCTCTTTCACTGGTACATGGATATTCCTTTTCTTGCTCATACTGTCATCTTTGTCAACACTGGAAGTGGCTCAGTTGGTCTAGTTCATCAAATTGGAGAAGTCATTTCTTCATTCTATCCAGTACCTTGTTCATTTGGGCCCAACCTTTTCTCTGGTTTTGTTCTATAGAACTGGCCATTTGGAATGCCTTGTCTGCTCATTCACTTTCTACTTGAGGTTCTATCACATTAGGAGATGCAGTCTTTGACTTTTCTTGTATTTATCGATTGGGCTCATGTCTCTTCAATGGGTTCTACACAATCAGTAGTACCTTGCTGAGGATTCTTCATTGCCACATTTACATCTGGTCACAGATGCATCCCTATATTGGGATCGACTACTGAGTGGCTTTGGGTCATTTGGTCTATAGAGGACCATTTTTTTTCATGTTAACGTCCTGAAACACCTTGCTGTTTGTTGGTCTATAGATTATTTTCTTCCTGTCTCCAGAGATTTTATCCACTCCAACATTTTCAACAGTGGCATTCAATATCAGTCACCAAGGGGGCACCTGGTTGAGATCTCTTTTGTATTCTTACCTTTGATCTTCTCTTTTGGGCCCATCATGTTTATTTGATGGCATTTCATGTTCCTTGTGTTTTCAACCTTGTGGTGGATTGTCTTTCTCAAACAGACTGGCTTTAACCCAGTGGAGTTAGAGTAGTCCCTTCATCCCTTTGAGGGAGGTAGCAGATGCATTGAGACAAGGAGTACCCTACCAATCAGTCACCAAAAACAATCACCATTTACCTTTTGTTTGGATTCCCTGTTCCCTATTCTCAGGTAATGGCTATAAATATCTTCAACTAGGATTGGAAGAACAAGTTTCTTTGTTTATCCTCCTATCTGATTACTTCATTGGGTAGTCTCCCTCACCAATGCAGAATCTTTCTGATTGCACCTTATTTTCCTGCTCAACTGTGATGTTTTATGGTTGTTGATGTTTCCAAGTTTCTTTTATGGCATTTTCAGAAGAAGGGTTTGGTCTCTATTGGGCAGCCCTATCCCATATTTTCCATTTTTCATTACTGCTGGATTCTCGTCCCTGTCCTTACACTTTTGATCCATTCTTTCTGGATATGCCAACTGCCTAAATGTCTGGCACTTGTGTATTAGGACACTAATGTTGTACTCACCCTTACTTTACCTCTGTTTGAGCCCAATGCTCTGTGCTCTTTGTTTCACCTATCCCTTAATGTGTATTTCTTTCTTCTCATGGATAGCGGGCATTGTCAGTCAGATATATTCACTATAGATGTCACTTGCACTCTGTACTACCCAACATGTGTACTCCTTTATCCAGAGACCTTGGTGGCTTGTGAGGTTAACTCCTCCTTTTCTTCCATTTCCTTTCTTTCTATTTCTTACCTCTTCCTTGTCCTGATCTGCATAAACTTCTGTGTCCAATGTGTGTCTTTCATTGCTATGCTGCCCATACTCTTTTCTGCAGAAGTTTCTGTTCTTATTAGTTAATTCTTGGCAACTCTCTTCTGGACCATCCCACCCATGGATGGCATGGGTAAAGCAGAAAGGAAACTGCCCATTCCTGCCACATCTAGATTGAATCATTTGATATGGTGTGCTTTTCAAAATTGGGTTTTGTTATCATCCATTGCACTATCTAATATGTAGTAGCCCCTCTGAACTCTAATGCTATTTTTGCCCTCTTTCTTTCAGTGGAGTATGAGAGTTCTTATCACTTATCAGTTTCAAGCTAGTGGGATGGTAGACCTTGGAGGTATCCCACTAGACAGGTTCCACATAGATGGCTTTAAACATTCAGTTCAAAGTACAGTGGTAGTTTTCTGCCAGTGTAAAAGTCTTACTATCCACTATATTTAATGACGTGTACAACAGAGTGGGATGTCTCAATACAGTTCACCACTTCAGTTGGATGCCTCTTGTGTGGATGTCGGTACCCTGTGGGCTGGTTTTGGATATCGAGTAAACCAATCAACATAAGCTGTTGTACAGGTTTGGGGTTGTCCATCGTCTTCACTCGAATCTGTGTTGTAGGTCACAGAGGGAATACGTGGGTTTTTTCTCTGTCCTGGATGTTCCCACCATTTATTTGATGATATAATTGACCTTTTGGACATTTCAGACCAATCTCAGTTGCAGGAGTTGATTTACATGCAATGGACTTCCCTTGGATACCAGATGACACATTTCTGAATCTCCTGGCTCAGTACAACTTTTCTTTCATGCTCTGGAGTTTGTTGTTTCCTTACATCTGTGAATTTATGGCTTGTGGTGAAGACAATATTATTCTCATCCTATCCTTGCAAGGATGTTGGTACTTAGCAAGAAAGTTTTGGATACACTTGACTTAACAAGTACAGTCTGCTGCACTCTAGCCATTCTACACCAAGGGATGCATCCTCTTTTAACCACTTTCCTTTTGTGGGATTAAATTGTTTATCTGATTGGGATAACTTTCCTGACTTGGATGTGTTTCCTTCATTTTCTGTCATGTTTGTTCATAATTGTTCACAATGAGAAGATACCTGGTTTAGAAATGGTGCAGTACCTTTTCTCAGATCATCTGACCTGTTTCCCTCGTTCAGGTACGTTTGAGGGGTACATCTGTTCTTCCCTTGCACTGGTTCCTACTCCTTTTTGGTGTGATATTCTAGCTAATATTCTGAGAAGAGAGAAGTATCATACTAAAATTTGTAATTTTCTGACAAGTTTAGGGTTATGGTTAATAGTGGTGCCAGTAGGGAGTCCATGTATCGTGATTTGCATGAGACATATTGAAATCTTTGATTCCAAAGGGGGTATGAGGAAGGCTTATGGCATATGTTGTATAAATTTGCATTTAGAGGGCAACACTAAATGGAAAAATGTAATCTATTAGAAATATATTTTCAGTTTAGGAAGATTATAACTGAAAATTTCAGATGAAGAAAAGTATTTTTAATCTTAACATGAAAATTGCTTAACACTTGGAGTAATCATCATTTTGACCTTGTATATTCATGGACAAATCTTTATTAAAAATACGTACTAAAAATTTGATTTTGTTTCCAAATAACTTGTAGTTTGTACTAAAAGCATGTCAAATTTTGTCAAGGTACACATACTAAATTAGTTGTAGTATAGAAACTCGTTACTTTATTGTTACAATGTCTTGCATCAGCTGACCCAATGTGGAAAGAGGTAATGTGGTCTGGTAATTTGAAACAGTTCTGAATATATTTTATGAACAATTTCATTACAGCAGTATTTGATCAGGAAACTAATTTAAGTCATTGTTCTTGTGAGTTAGAGGGAGTGAGGCTATATTACAGATGACATGGTTTACATTTTAAAATTCATTAAATTTTTGTATTGCATATTAGAGTACAAAATATCTTAATTTTAGAAGGTGATCATATAACACCATTTATTTATTTTTTAATTAGACACTGTGCTTTATTTTAGAGCATGCATCTTCAAGAGTGTTCTATAGAAAACTGTAATTGACTATGCAAAAGTTCAGTTGGTTTGTATGAAAAATTCTAATCAATCCTGTAGCACAAATATATTTAATTTTTCAATACATGTAATTGATGAAATTAGCTTCAGAAAGCTAAAAACAAGCCTGGAAATTGGCACTGTCTGTTAAAGTTACTAAATGAACAAGTTTAATTCTCAGAAGTATATTTTCAAAGAATTGCATACACAGGAGAACATCTTTATTTCTTACAGTGTAATTTGCAGGAAGTCAGTGTTGTATTCCATTCTAGTTTCACCAGTGTATCTGTGATGGCAGTTGCAGATAAAATTTAAACTAATTTTTGGTTATATAAAACAATTAGAATTTCTTCTGTGACCCAATTAAAGTTTTCTACTCTTAGCTACAGTTTGTTTTAGCAGAATGCTGCAGATGAAGCTGTATAGCAAAGTATACTCCCTAATTCAGTAACAGAATAAAAACAAAATGGGTGTTGTTAGTTCTTATATTATTAAGACAGAGAACAGGACAAAAAGAATATTAAAGTGTATTTTAATTTTTCTGAAGTAATTGGTATAATCTTTTGCCAGAAGAACTGCATATTTTCTAGTATCGTAATCTGTTTTTTATGAAATAAAGTTAAATATATAAGTTTGTTCTTTGTTATGCTGTTTTACTTTAATCCTAACATTGTTTTACTGTGCAAAATGTTCTTGTTAACTGGGATACATTGTAATACAACAGAATTATCTTATTTTGTATGTGTATTTTTGTAATTGTGATAAAATATTTCTATAGATTCCAAGAACATGTTAAAAAACACCTACCAAAAGATTCAGTCTCAACAGATGAGTTTCTGGAATTCCGAAAAGAGTTTGTAACTATTAATGAGAAAGAAAAACTGATTCCTCCATTAGAAGATGAAGAGGAGGAGGCTCCTGAAGAGTCGGAGATGGAGATGCTGGTCCACCTGGTGATGAAGCTCCCCCTGGTTTAGAAGATCCAGAGCAAGCTGACAAAGAAAAGGTTTATAAGATATTGTATTGTAATAATAATAATAAAAGTATTTTTAACATGGTGGTGGCAGAGAAGCAAGGTAAAAAAAACAACAACAAAGTAGTTATTTACTAGTTTGAAATTATATTTTTCTGAATTTTGTGATATAAGGCTAGGTGAACTGACATCCTTAGTATTAAGTTATTTAATGCTGGTTTGTTTGTTTTTTTCAAATTGAAGTGATACTTAAATTGAAGGTTAATTCTTTTGTGAAGACACTGCTCATTTTAGTAATTGTTACTCACACAAAGGATTAATCTTAGCAAAATTAAAATCAAAAGCTTTACAAGTTGATGACTCCTTCTATACTTGGTCATGAGATTTTATATTTGTATAAATTTCATCTTCAGATGAATGATGAAGAGACTAAGTTTTTGAGGGAGAAAATTATTGAGAAGAGAAAAGAAATATTCAGGAAAAATGAAGAGGAGGTTGGAAAACGATGGAATTTTGAAGAAGGTGTAAGTAACATGTTTTTTACAATAACTTTTCCTTAAGTTTAGAACTTGAAATATCTTTACTTGGGTTATAACTAGTATGTTTATCAGGCCTTTAAGTATTCAGTTTATTAGAAATATATTAATCTGAGTAAGGTAGAATTGGTAACAGAGCCAGTTTATGCTTTTTCTTAGTCAGTGATACAGTTTTGGGTTAATATGGGTTTCTGATTGTATGATTTTGCTTTGTGCATAGTTTTTTTTGTCAACCTGTATTTTTTTAGCTTTTATGACATGATCTAGATCTGTTTGGGTAAATTTGTATAACCATAAGATTTTTCTGTATATAATCCACCTGTATTTTCTGTAGTTTTGTGATAGTTCTGCATACTAGAAAAGTATGGGTAACATAAGTAGCTAATGTAATTTTGACTTTTCTTCACATAAACTCTATCTTTTAGATGAGTAGCTTACGTAATGTTGAGACTTCTGAATGCAACCTAAATCTGTAAGATGATTAATTTGCATTGTCTAGTGACTTTTTTGTAATCTAGATCTGCATGATGGTGAGCTTGTCATTTTGCACATAATTCAAATCTCTTAAGATACCTTGTGTAATTATATTCTTCACTTTTGTTCTGTATGTAATCCAAATCTATTAGATGGATACAATCTTGTGATTCTTCTTTATGCAATCTAGGTCTTTTAAGGTGGGTAGCTTTTATTGTTATGTGATTATTTTTATAAGTGACATAGCAGCTCCTAAGATGGCTGAGTTTTTGTTTTTTCAGATGTAAACTTTCAGCACATAGTTAAATCATTTCTTGGCTGATTTGATATACAATTAAAGTTTTGGACTTAGGAAGTTGAACCCTTTTAAATGATGTATTTGACCATGCCTAAGGTCTTGTAGGTTAATTTACTGTAATTCTACCTAAAAGACTGGTAGAGATCCTGATGAGTAATAAAATTGTATTGAGTGTATGCTTTTGTATTCCTGGTGTACAAGATACATAGCTAATAAAACAGGGAAAAAAGTCTCGTATATTAGATTTCTCTAATCCTGCCCAAAAGAATTTCAAAGGCCATGGCTTTTAAGGATTCCTTCTTGTTTGTATTAGGTCTGTAATATGGTATTCTTATGTTTTGTACATTATTTGTATTCTATATGTAAACTCAGTGTATAAGATCTTTGTATGCTTACTTTCTATATTATAACACTAATCTTTCTTCCCTTCATTATTAGGCAACAGTACAATTTAACAGATTATCAGTAAGAGATGTTTGATTCTTGTTTTTTCAGATTAAAGGCCATATTTTCATGTAAAACCATTGGAGCGGGCTCAGTTGAAGAACTGGAGAGAATATCTAGATTTTGAAGCTCAGAATAGCACACATGAAAGAACTGTTATTTTGTTTGAAAGATGTATGATAGCATGTGCTCTGTATGAAGATATGTGGATGAAGGTAGTGTTTGTTTGTCTAAATAGGAAATTATTTCTGTTGTGAAATTTTTAAAGTTTTAATCTTAAAGTGGGTTTCTAATTTTACCTTAATATTTTTAGTTAATTCTCACATTTGCGATTTGTTTTAAGAAAAATACTTCAGTTATAAATGAGATCTATTTAATGGGCTACTTACAAGTTAAGATTTGTTAAGAGTTCAAAGTATTAGAAATATTGTCACAAATATTGATGAACTTAAACATCAAATTCTAGATAAAAGCCTTTGGTAGTTGGGGGTACTTAGCTTACTTACTGCCTTTCTTCTGATCACTAGTTAAAATTAGTTGTAAATGTGTACCTAAAGAACATTTACCTCATGTTTTATAGTTTGTTATTAAAATTTAAAAAATATAATTTTAGATAAACATTTTTAACAGAAATTACATTAAATTACTTACTTTTGTAATAATTGTTTACTGTGATTTAATTTGGTGATTTGGTTAAATGTGCTGGGATAAGAAATGGCTAACATATTTTTAGTATACTTAGCTAAGATTAAGTGCATGATTATGGAAACTTGTGTAATCTGTTACAAACAATATTTCTTAATAGGTGGAAGACTTTTGTAAAAACAAAATTAGTCATTTTATTCAGTTGGTCTTCAACCTTCTCACCTTTTTTAATTTTGAAAATAATGTTACAGAAAAATGTATCAAGACTATTCATTGATCCAAGTGAACAAGTGCTTGAGATTTTTTTTTTTTTTGAAGTGGCTATAAATTGTATTTTGAACATTGCTTTAGGCTAGTATTTAGTGTTTTATGTTGTAAGGTATTATCACCAGCATGATATTTAAATATAAATCAGTTGCCCTACATTTGGAGAAACGTCTTGGTTTTGAAATATTTAGGCTTAAAAATTTGTACATGTTATGGTTAATAGTAACATTGCAGTTTTAACTGGGAAAAGTTTAATATTCATTTATATCATGAGTGTTCACCAAATGATTGAACATTTGGTTTAGTACTTAGATTACAATATATCTTTATAAATATAGTTACAAAATTGTAAAATAGTTCATATTAATAGTATTTTTTTTAATGCAGTTGTGTTTTGTGAAAATGTATAGTTGAAATAAAAGCCATTGTTCTTTGTTTCACAGTATGCACGATACATGGAAAAACATGGACCAGAAGCTGTACGGGATGTTTATAGGCGAGCTTGTACCATCCATTTACCAAGAAAACCAAATATAAATCTCTCTTGGGAAGCCTTTGAAGAAAAATATGGTGAGATATAATGAGGGTGTTCAGAAAGAAAGAGAGCTTTATTTCTTATAGACAAACTGTAAAGTAAAACAGTGCAGGTGCATTTAAGTGTTGCACATTATTCCATTGTCTCATGAAATTTTTCTTGCCAGTTATGTACTTGTTGATGTGGTGTTACAAATGCAGCAGCAGTTAGGTGTTTTAAAAGTTTCAGATGTTTGGAAGTGTTGTCTAAACAGATGGTCCTTGAAAGGATGGAAGCACACAGTTCTAGGACAGGACTATATATTGGATAGAGAACACGTGTGTGTGTGTGTGTGTGTGTATACATAAAACATTTGCAATTTTAATATGATGAGCAGTAAAGCCTTGCAATATTATTGTAAAGGGCATAATGTAGCAGTTTGTGGATATTGAACTAATAACAGTACTTCGTAGTTACATATCTGTCCAGTGTAAAGTAAAAATTGTTTTTGTGAATGCTCCTCAGTTTCAGTTGTGTGAGGGGAAAGAGATACAGGTATTAATAAATTCTTAGAATATTAATGGTATCATAAAACAGTTGCTTTGTGTGATATATTGCATTACATGACAGCACACTGTGCTATAAATAATGTTTAATTATATTCATAATGGCAACTTTTATTGCTATCACAGTATAGACAAAGTTAGCATTATTTAATGATGAGAGCACATTTCTAGTCTCGCACATATTTGTAAAGTTGTTGCTTCAAACTCGTATACAAATATTTGTGAAGTGACATTTGATTTGCAGAGTTTCAAACTTTTGTAGCTGTAAGAAAAGAAACTTGATGCAAATAAATGTCATTTTTATTTTTTAAAGTGGTCTAAGTAAAAAGTTTGTTTACCTTATTACCTAATATAAATTTCACTTTAATTTTAAAATACTAAGAACAATATTTCCAAAATATTAATTTCTCTACTCTGATTTTATATCACAAATCCCTAAAATAGAGATCACATTACACTAAAATTAACAAAATCAAAGCATAAGAGCAAAATGCTAGCTTGTGTGCTTTTCATTTGATGAGTCATGTTTTATGTTGGAAATTTTGTAGTCCAAATAATTTGGGACATCTGTTTAGTGGCATGTACAGTATCAGACAAGTCTGCAGTATTCTTATTTTTAGTTGGTTGTGTACTGATATGCAAAGTTGTGTATTTTTGGAAATTTCTAATATATTTATTTCAAGGATGTGTTTCTATAATATAAATTATTAATATGGTAAACAAATTTAACTGAGGCATAAAAATAGTAACTTGCTGATTTCATTAATATTATCAGTTGTAAGGCCATAAAACAGTTTACTATTTTGCATAATTTTCTTAAAATGAGTTATATAAAAGAAAACTGGGTTATAACTGTTGCTGCAGCTTCAATCTTTCCAGCTATTTGTGTTTGACACAAAGCTTGATCAAAACCAACTTTTAATAGCCTGAGGGTAGCAGTGCTGTGGTATTTGAGTCATATTTCTAACTTCACAACTGCTTAGTGACTACAACAGCATAAATTAACAATATGTCACAAAAGAAAAAACCTGTTTGCCCAGTGGATGTTACATTCTGGTTCATTTTATCATAACATTTGAATGGTTTAGAAAAGTATGTAGTAAATCAGAATATTTTTTCTACAACTAATAGCAAGAAATGCTAACTTTTCCAGGCCTGTTTCCTTGGCTGTGGTTTTGCTAGATAGTAGGTAGGGACATTGGGACTCTCATTAATCAACATCGTAACAAGTCGGTGTTCTTTATTATATAGAGGTTTATTGAATATGTAAGTCTTCTAGATTATGATATCTTCCAATTGCATATTTGTTTTTCCTTATTTTGAAAATTTTATTTTAAGAATAGTAGCTGTAATATAAACATTGCCATTTTTTATTATTTTCTTCACTACAGTTGAATAAGAAGAGTTGTTCAGTGTATTTGACTTACATTTATTGTTCAGGTAACTATGAGGAAGCTTCAAAAATTCTCTTGAATCTTGAACTTAATATACCAGACCTGCTAGAGGCAAAACTTAGAAGGATTAATGTTGAGAGGAGAAGAAAAAATTACAATGAAGTGGAGTCTTTGTACAAAGAATGCATAGAAAAAGCAAGAAATACTCGCATGGCCTCCCATTTTGCAGTAAAATATGCCAGGTTTTGTTACAAGGTAAAAAAATTCTTGTGTGATTAACTTGAATACAATAAAGCATTAGTATATTGCAGTCAAGTGCAGTGTTTAACATATGTGATATTATGGTGAATTTTTGTACTTGTTAACTAAGGTGTCAGTTTCTTAATGCTCATATAGTAAGGTTTTAACTGTGTTGTCTGGATGGGTGCATTCCACCCTGATGGAAAAATCACATCATTGAATTAAATAAATTATAGAGAAAAAGATTTATAATAATTCTTTCAGATTTGAAGGTTATTCAGTAAAAAGGTTTTAATTTGATTTTGTGCATGTATTTGGACTTAGGGTTGATTTCAGTGAAAATAGTAGCGTTTATAAATATCTGAAAAATTTTCTGTTGAAAATTAAATAGTCTTTAACAAAGTAGCACTAATTCGAATCTTTTGCTATCATTGTAAATATAGTTTTATTCATTTTATCCAGTTCCTGTTTCTCAGCCTTGACTGTCATAATGGTGCAATTGTCTGTATCTCAGCTTTAAAAATTTATAGTATAGTAACCTAAATATAGTGACAGGTGTTTTTTGTTCTTTTCAGTTGTATAAGCCAGTGTGGCTTCTAGTGCAGCAGAAACAAAAAAAATAATAATAGCTTAGCTTGGTGATGTGTTGGTAGAGGAACAGATGTTTGTCCTGATTTTTGTAAAGCTTGCTTCATCATTGTATAATTTGAATTATGTTGCAGAATGATAGGAAAAAAGTTGGAACAAGCTATTTTGTAGGTCACTTTTTGCACAACTGTATTGTATTTAAATTATTTTTTTTACAGCGATTCTTGTATTCATTAGGCCATGTGTACAATGTAACTGCTTCAATGAGTAAGGATATATCAAATGGGCATAGATATTTATATATGTATTAAATAATTTTTTAAACTGTGTAAACTTTGTAAGAAAAGTTTTTTTTTTTACAAGGTTCTTAGGAAGACAAAAAAAATTGACGTGTACAACAAAGATAATCATTTCTAATTGTCTCTTAAAAGCATCATGATGAAATCTTCAAAATTTCAAAGCTGCAAACTTGTAGAAATGTTATGTATAAAAATATTTTAGAGAAGCTACACAATCTGTAGGAGATCAATCTCAAGTTTTAAATTATTTCATCCAGTAATTTTTTTGGAATTCAATAAAACAATACAACAGGTTAACTTTCTCTCCACAGGCCCTTTTTTCCTTTCTGCATGTCACAGGGTTTTAGTTACATTCAAAATCTAATTAAACTACTTTCTTTTTATGGTACACCAATAAATAAGCATACATTTTAAGTAATAATCCACATTTTAATATTATGCAAGTTTTAAGTTTTTAATTGTACAAGGCAATGTAAAAAAAAAAAAAAAAATTCTTTGTATGACATGAGAATAGGCATATTCTTCCAGACAGTCCTCTTTATTTTACATATTACCCTCCAAAACATCCAAAATGTAACGTAAAGTACTTACTATAATGTTGTTATTGCTTAGGTAAAGAATTTTTTATAACCTTCAATCTTATTTGGTTATTGAACCATCAAATAGAAAATTAGACTCCTCTTGCCATGTATATCTGACACCTCCTTTCTTGCAGAAATTGCCATTAGTTTTATTTAAGATTCAATACTACAATATTTATAACCAATAGAAAAACCAGTGTTTTACTGTATCAACAAACTTGTATAGAAAATTTTTCAGCTCAAGCATTATTACTACTCTGAAACATATCTGTGAACTTAAATGAAGTTTTAATGCCTCTTGTTGCATATTCAAAGCCAAATATTGTGATAGTTATGGAACATGGTCTGTTTTTTGCATGTTGCTACCTTGTGTTTTTTGGTGCATTATTTTTAACTGAAACAATTTAGAGCATTACTACCATTAGTATTAAAGCAGGAATAAGTTTCATTGACATTTAAAAAAAAAAAAAAAAAGAGACCCAAGTAAGTAGTTTATTTCTTGTTTTTCATGCATGGTGTTTATTATAATAAAAGTAAATTGTAAACCAAGGAAAAATGTCAGGTTAGTTAAGGTTACATTAGGTAAAATATAATAAAATTTTCATAAGGCACTTTTGTGTGCAGCTCTTGCATGATGTAATCTGATAGCATAGCATGAGCTGTATATTTGACAACTGATTTACAGCTTATAATGGCATGAATAGTACTTAGACATAGTTCAAAGGCTATAAATTTTAAATATTTAAATAGTTGTATACTGTTACAAGTTTAAAGTTATTTAGTATAAACAGATAGTTTCATGTTACAGTTTGAGATCATTCTAGAAGGAAAAATGAAGTAATGTAGATTTGTGTGTGTGTGGGGTTACAATGCAGAGTGTAAAGTTAGGGTAGAGAAAATAACATAAAATATAGTTTTACTGAAAAAAGTTTGAGATTAAGATCAGTTTTTTTTTTAGTGGTTATGCAAAGGAAGTTTGAGATTTTTTAGATAAAAGTATTTTTAATCTTAACATGAAAATTAAAATACACTCAGACTAGTCAAAAAAGTATATATTTACAGACAAATGTTTAGCAGACATTTCATTAAAGATCTAATTTTTTATGCATAGAAAACTTATAATGTTTATCAGAAATCTGTCAGTTGAGGTTAGTTGAATTGACAAACCTTGTTGTGAGAGGGTTAAGTCACTGTTAAAGTGAATGTGAGATACTGTGAAAAAGGATGAAAATATACTGTTAAATATTTATCATGTACCATATAAGAAGTATCAATGTGTTGATTGAGTAGCAGATTATAAGTAGGTTAACTTAGTGTAATTGTTTGCTTATTTTAATAAGTATTTGAAGTATAGAAATTCTATATTTTTGGCCAAAATTATTTTCTTTTTATCTTGTAAACATGCTTAGCTGTTAACTCAGCTGATAAACACATTCCTTTTTTATATTGCCTGTGTTTTAAAAATTATTTTTGAACTAGTCTGCATATTTTTTACCTTTTTAAATCTCTGATTAAAGACCATTTGATATTTTATTTCTGTGAATTAGTGCAGTGTGTCAAGTAATTGATTATATAAACTGATATAATTTAACTGCAGGTAAAGGGAGACTATGGCAAGGCTGCAGAAGTGTTAAATGAAGCTGTTGAGAAAGATGCGGTAAGTGCAGAAAACAGGTTTTCACTTTTAGTTGGTATTTCAAAGATCCGGCAATTCTTGAAAAGTTCTTAACAGTAAGTTGGTAATTCTAAGGCTATGATAATTTGAGTAACAATCATTAATTTTTCTAGCCCTTACAGACACACAGATGATCAAGGGGAACCCATCCTTTAGCTTATTACAACAAGGAAGTGGGGTGGTTTTACAAAAGAGGTTTGAACCACCATTGTTTTAGCTGAGGTAAATCTTCTTATATATGAGTATTGCTGGCAATTCAGTCTCCAATTTTCAGAGAATATTTCTCCTTCGTAACTGGAAGACTTTTGTAGACTTAACTAATCAATATGTTTACTTGCTGTGTTTTACAGTCCAACCCCCAACTCCACATGCAGCTGGTTGATGTAGGGTATCAGCAGTCTCCACTTGATGAAGATGGAGTAATCCAGGCTTTTGATAAGGCTCTGAATAGTCAGCTGACATTGGAACAAAAACTGACATTCTGCCAGAGAAAACTGGAGTTTCTGGAAGACTTTGGGAGTGATAGTAACAGGTGAATATTCCACTAGTCTGAGATTTAAAGTACTAAGGTGTCTGACTACTATAACAAATAGTGTAGTAGTTTTGTCTGTAAATTACTGGAATTTATTTTATAATTTCTCATTGAATAATAATTACATATGAAAGTGTTTTGTACCATTTTATTCAGTAAAAATATTGAATGTTGCAGAACTCAGGAAGCATTTGAAGAGTATGGAAAATTGTTGAAGGCTCACATTGCTGCCAGCAGAAAAAGGCCTGCTGAAACAAAGTAAGTTACAAAATGTTATTCTCCTTACAACAAGAATAAATATCATTGAAGCAAAGATTTCCTCTTTAGATAAAGCCAGTATTCCCACCAAAATGAAATAAAACAAATTGTTATTGATATGTGATATATTATTGAACAAGGTTTGCATTACACAGTTGTCATCTAAATATTTCATCTAAACTTTTATCATTTACATTTCTTGCTTTATTGAGATGTTTAGAATAAAGTATCATATCCTGTCTTTTAAAAAATCTTATTTTTTTTCTGATGTTTGTTATTGGATTTTTCAAGACCAATGTAAAGGGAAGATTTTTATTGACTTCTTTCTACAAGGTTAAACTAGTTTAATCAGGTTTTAAAGTATTTAATTTCACTTTCTTTTGTTGCCATTATCTGAATTAATCTCATCTTGCTTTAAAAAAAAAGTTTAAACCCAGTAATATTATAATTAGAAAGCCAGTGAAATTATAGTAATTTTTAAGACATGTTGGTTTTGTGTATATCAATATTTTGCATCCTAAATAGCAAATTTGAAGAAAAAAAATTTTATACTATAAACCTGCTTACCAAAAAATAGGATTAAGGTACATTGGGACATCAGTTATTGAGAATAAGAGTCCTTACACAAGTTATGAATTTCCTATTTTTTTATTTATGCATATAAGTGACTACAATATAAACATTAGAAATTGTTAGATAAGAAAACTGAAAGGAAAAGTAAAAAATATGTTTGAGGAGAGCACAAACTGATTCTGTGATATTTATTTCAATACTTTTAACTTGCACTATGCTCTGGCTAGGTGAGTTATTGTTTGTTCTCTTACCCTAACTGAGCATTTAAACAGTTCAAAGAATATTAAAATAAAATTAAAGCAGTAATGAAGATGTTAGGATAAATAAGTGTAATTATGACCTAAAGAGGTTTTAGAAAAACAAGTGTACGGTTGAGTTTATTTCATATTTTCAACTTTTACTGCAGGATGCTGTTGATACACTTAATGTTAGGATAGAGAAAATAAGTGATAAATTTAAAAGATATATACCACACTAAAACTTTTTACATTACTCTAGGAAGTCCTAGAGATTATGTAAATAAAATTTGAAAATGATAAAAATTATTTCCATGTTTAGCTTCAAATTTCCCTTTCACTCAAAGTAGTCCGAGTTAGTGATTTTATTAAATTGATAGACGAATCTTTGGTAGAAAAACTTTATTAAACATTGATTTCTCATGTACAACCTCCTTGCATTGTTATTTAAAAGCTTGCCAAATTATGTAAAGAACCATATAATTACTGTAAACAGTATTGTACATAGAATGATAAAAACCATATAACCTAAGTGCTTTTGTATGAAGACTTATTGGACATCTATTTTTCCGAGTTTCACAGAAACAAGAGTTAGTTCAATGCACAAATGCCATGTACATATAATTGATGTGTCAAAGCAATTTAAGATAAATGGTAAATGCAAAATTCTATGAGTAATAACAGGTATGGTTAGTTAACATCTTTTCAGGAACGATACAAGCCTACCTTTGTCTGTTAAATGTCACCAGCAAAATGTTGGTGGACTGGCTTCAAAAATGTTTGTATTGGGGTTTGTAAATTGACTAACCTCATACCAATCATAAAAAAATTGGGAAATATAAATTGTTTTTCTCATGCTAGAATGACTGCAAATTATAAAATGAAAATATGTTAAACTACTTACCCTAAAGTCTTAATGTTATATTATTTTCTATTATATTCACCTTCCAATTGTACCTCGCTAACATTTACATAACTTGCATTGATAAGATTCATGTGTGCTCATGTTACTATATCCAATAGTAAAAAAACTGACCTTTAGTCTTTACAACATGATCCTGTCTTGATCATGTTTTAGTGGACTAGTATTTTGTAATACTCAGTTATATTTCAGTTTCCATACATTATACATGTATTGATTATGACTACTTAGAAATTAGTTATGGAACTTGTTTATTTATTGTTCTATATTTTAAGAAAAATACTGCTGTATATAGGTTGCTAAGCCTTCTAAAATTTTGCTTAGGGAGGATATCAAAGAATGTTTTTTAGGTTTTATATATACAGTTAAATAACCAAAATATAATAACATAGAATTCCACCATAACTTTATTAAGCATAGAAACTAAAAACAAACAAACTTAGCAGATTAAAAATATAACCTACCTTGTTGAAATCTGTGTTGAAAAAAATGTGGTGTGGTAGTCTTTTTACAGATTAAAATTGCTGATGAAACCACTATGGGGACATTCTAAGCTGTTGACTGGTTATTATATTGAAGTGTATATAAAGGACAGTTTTAACAAAATGGAAAGAGGTGTGAATGGGGCTACTGAGTTTGAGTCAGCACATAACCTATACCTCAACAAAATAATAAAACAAAAAACAAGGTTTTTATATTATCTCTTTACAATATTGGTATTTTAAGTTCCTGATTTGTACAAGACTACAGGCTTCGTATTTTGAGATTACAAACATCTAATTTTAAAAAGTGCTGCATTCAATATACCAGATGACTTGCCAAAACTCTGTATTTAGGTGTTAATTTAATATCTATTTTTAAATTAAGAAGTTAACTCATAATTCAAACTTTATTTTATTATATATAATCTACAATTTGATACCAAACTTATTGACATAAATTCATAAAAGTGTTTCAATAAAATTGATTGCAAGTCAATAAAAATATGGTCTTTGACACATGACCTTGAGAGGAAAGGGTTAGCCAAAACACCAGTGCAGAGGTTAAATCTTTCTGTAAAACATTTGTTTGGTCTTTTTTTAAAAATCATGGCTATATAAATTCACCATCCATTGAACCTGTGAATATTATTAATCTTTTTTTCAAACCTGTTACTGAAATTAAGAAGCTTTTAAAAATCTGCTTGGAGTTGCACGTTATTTGCCTTGTTCGAGGTTTAAATATGTATTTTGACAACATTGACACTGATTTGGTACCAATCCCAATGGTAGTTGACTTTTACTTTAAGAACTTTTATTGAACAGTTATGATACTCATTGTAATTTTTGAATATTTAATTCATCAGTTTCACTGTTTGGAACTTTTCCAAACTGTCATGTACACGTTAGACTAAAAAAAATTGTACTTAAATTCTATGAATATTTTGTATATCCTTTTCAAAGAATGTGCATATTTTGTAAGAATTACTGGCCCTAGGGAAAAAAAAGGTACTCACTTTGGTTAGATTTGATTAGTTGGTGACAACTGTTAAAAATGGCTATAAAATATGATGGAAAGTCAACTTTAAGTAGGTTACTTTTTACACAGCATGAATGTTAGGACTAAAAAGCCCATTGTCTAAGGGAACATATTTCACATATGTTTAAAGTTAAGAAGACCAAGACCAGTTTAAATATTTTTTATAAAACCATTAAAGCTTGATTTTAATTTAACTTCACAGTATCAAATGTAAGGCTAAAATCCTTTGTTAGGTAGTTTTTTGCATAGTTCTCAGGAAATAAATAAAAAAAAAAAGCAGCTTTTGCATGTATTTCTAGGGAAACTACTTAGAAGTACAAAACTCAGCTGCTAAAACTATATAGACCACTTAAGCTGTAAACAGGCTCTATGTATGTTCATAAGTGCCAACTGATAACTGGTACAAACATTTTCTATGGTAGTTTAAACCTTTATGATAATCCACAAATAGATATCTTGAACATCTTACAAAAATGAAAAGCGTTTAACAACTGATGCTATACTATAGATTTCTTAATGAATTTCTGTAAAGTATGTTAATTTGCACAACTTCATACTCTCTTTAGATTTATAGTATTAACCATTCTAGCATTCCACTTTATTTCCATAGATGAATACTTTTACTGAACAGTTTAATAGCTGCTTAGTGATGTGTTAATCATGATCAGTTTCAAGTGTAAGCTCTATAAATAACTTTTGGTTAGTCCCCTTTATATAGGGTGTTTGGAAAGTCACTATGATTACAAAACTGCACAGTGACTTTCTGAACACCCTGTATATCTAAACAGTGGTACATGAGGAAGCTTGATTCAGCAATAATTACTATTCTCATAACTTGAAAAAGAAACTGTATTATCTTGGATGCATTAAGGCACTTCTTAGTTTGTATTTGTAAATTTAAATTCCTTCAGGCATAGCTGCATGACATCAAGCATACTTCTATATCAACAAGAGTTAAACTAATTTCCTGACCTATTGATGTTTTTTTCCTAGTGATGAAAGTTCTGTGGAGAAAAAAGTCAAATCTGAAATCAATGGTTCAGTATCAGTATCCACCCCACCTGCTCCAGTAAACCCTCCTGCGCCAGCTCCAGTTCCTGTCCCTACTCCTGTACCTACTCAGCCGGTTCAGCCTGCTCCTGCACCAATGGCTCCTGATCCATCAGCAGCTTATGGTTACCATCAGGCTTGGCCAGGAGCTTACCCTCAGGTATGGACAGTACATCAACTTGCACGTAATACCTTTGAAACTTTTTAATGAAATTCCCTGACATTTGAAGAAACTTTGCATGAACCTTGTCATAATTATGTAAAATATTTTCATAAGGTGTAACTATGCACTTGTACTGTAAATTATTCTTGCATATTATGTACATCTCTGTATGTGCAATTCTGAAGTTTAAATGAATGGAGGGTAATTTAGTGGAAATTGTTCCATCCTGTTAATTTGAATATTTATTATTTTTCATATAATGCTTATACAATTATTGACTTTATAAAATCAACACATTTTTAAAAGTTGTATTATAATAGCACCACTTGTATAAATACAATATTAAGCATGAGATTTTTTTTCTTTCTTTCTTCACACCCCATGAGATATTTTAGATTTATTTTGCCACTACACTGTAGCAGGTTTAGGAGATAACGAGAGAAAATACTCTAAATTCACTTATTTTTGGAGGTATTAAAAATTAATGTGCTTTAGAAGTGTTAGATTTATCTTTTTTCTTCTTCTTCTAGAATCCATATAATTACCAACAGCCATGGACAGGATACCATCCATCTTACTATCCTCACTGAGTTTTTGTGTCTGAGCTTAACCATTTAGATAAAAGTTTGCATTTGTTTTATATTAGTGATTTTTGTTTTTCCTGAGAAATTTGTCTGATTGGTACATCCAATGCACAGCTGTCCCATGAGAAGTGTGACCTTTTTCTAAAATCTGCATAGTCAGTTCTTTATTAAGTGTACTGGTAACTGTATAAAACATCCAGAGGAAAATTTATTTAATAAAGATTTAAAAATAAAAAATTAAGATTTGAAGTTACTGTTCTAAAGACATACACAATATTTTTCCCTCAGTCAAGAACGTTTCAGGAAACAAAAAACAGATATTGAGCTTAATATTTTGAAAGCAATAGCACACTGCTACTGAAAAATTCATTGTTTAAAAGTTAGCTACCACTTATATTGATTATATATAAATTTTTGTGTAATGCTTTTTTTAAAATATCACAACTATTCTCAATTAATGTAACAATTATTTTAATTATTTAATAGAAGCTAAAAATAGGCTATTTTTCTCTATTATACCCACAAGCTGAAATTTATGCACACCCTTACACAAATGTTATGGTTTAAATGCCACTAAAATGTACTATTTGTATTCATCATGGAAAAATCAAGAGGAAGATGGAGAACAACCTCTACAGGTTACATGATTTTTAAATTATTTTGTCCTGTGGGTCAGAGGGTAATAAATCAAATGAGTTCAAGTTGCAGGCTCTATCCAAATTTAATGAGAGCCTTCTTCCATTAGAAATAACTGATGTGAAAACTCCAAAGAAGATTAATCTTATTCTGACATTAATGTTTTTAGCCCAAATTGTTTTGGTAACATTATTTTTATCCAATATTTAGTAAATAAGTGTCTCATAGCTGCTGGGTAATATTTGTTTATAAATATCAAAAGATGGAATCTTGTTATAATGATTATAGTTCTACAAACACTCTAAATCAGAAACTTCTTGCTTATCCTAAATACAATTGATGGTGGAAGGCTGTAGCACTAGCTTTTTAATTTAAATATCAGCCAAGTAATAAAGCAAACAATGGATGTAGATTTAAATCAAACATGTTTGTTGAAAAACCTGTGCATACTTTTATGCTTCTGTAAACAGTTGTTCCTTTCACATATTAATAGAAAAATGTTATTTAGAGGAGCAGGGATAGGTTTGTGAAAAATGTACAGTAGGGAAAAGTATATTGGCTTTTCATCACTCCAAGAGCTAACTCTAAATCAATGCTCAATTTATCATAGAGGCATACAAGTAACATAAACTTTACTCTTTACAAACAGAAAACTCTTGCTACCTATACTGTCACATATCTGTGAATGGTGGGTAAGAGCAAGGTAGCCACACAATTGTAGATTATCCTTTCTATAATTTCATCTGCAATAAACATAGTAGAATTTATGTACGTGCTTCACGATGTTGCAATGATCATAGTGTCTTGTTCGGGTGATAGTTTGGGCTGTGAATTTCTGGTTGGTAAGTACACAGAACTACCATCACCCAGAAATGAAGCAAGACCTGTAAAAAGGTAGAGGTATTATATTCAATAATAATAATAAAAAAAAAAAGTACAAAATACATATTATTTGGGGTGGAGGAGAGGTTACATAAATACGAACCATGTTTGTAAAAAAACGACCACTATCAAATTACTTAGACCAGTTATTACAATGTGAAAACTATTTCCAACCTTGAGCGATAAGATTATATAATTAATTATACTTGTCACAACATCCCAGCTATCCTCAAAAGCTAGGGATTGAGAGAAATCCCACCATCTGCAATGAGTATATAATGGTTAAAATACTATTATTATACACATTTCTAATTCTTCAAAATCCACAAGGGATTAGATTAAGAATGTAGTGTTAAATATATGCTTGACTTAAGATATTATGACAAGTATAATTGATTAAAATAAGGTTCTGCCTGTAAAAGGCATTCATGCTATTACAATATCAGTGTTGTGTAGTCTGTGCTAATGATGTAAGGACAAGGTGGTAACAAAAAGTTACAAACCAACAACCCACAGAATGATAGTGTGATTTCAGAAACTTACCATGTAAAATATCATAAAAACTCTTGCCATAGGATAGCGTCGGAGAAAGACACCCAGTCGAATACTGAAAATAACAACACTATATGGTTGTATTGTTCATCATTAAACAAAATGTTCTCTATAAAGTAAAGCTGTAGAGGGTTTTGTCTTTAGCTCCTCCTAGAGTAAGCCAAATTAGAATCTTGCAGTTTTATTTCTGGTGAAAGAAGTTATTTGTATACAGTCCAAGTTTATGTCAAGTGTGACATGTATACTTCAAAATATCCTTGCACTGCTTAAGTCTACATTAATCAATAATTAAAATTAGGTAATTGTAGTGTTTTTATTACTAAGCTAGTAAACATGATTATGGATAAATTATTACTACAACTTTGTCATAAGATTAGTAAGTAGTGGATCTATGAATTTTAAAGACTTGTTTTAACAAGCTACTATAAGGAAAAGTAAGGTCTAAAATGAAAGTATACATGTATAATACAACACTGAACTTAGTCTTGCATTAAAATTAACAAATTGGAAAAAAGTAGTTTCATCAGAAAAGTATAAACACACCTAAAAGAATCAACTACTCCATAAACTTTTTTCACACGGCGTGTCATTGTTCCATCATATGGACTTTCTGCAAAGAACCCAGACACTCGAGACTTCGCAGCTAGGTTAAACAGAGAAAGAATACTGTTTCAAACTGAAAGGAAAGGTAATTTTATGTAATAGTTTCACTAAAATCTTAACAAGATAAAGCATGTAGAAAATTTATTTTAAAAGCTAATTACTGTTGTGATACAGGAAAAGAGAACAGGGATTTGAAACTCCACTTCTATGTCAAAACAACTTTTTACTCCTTCAATAAACATTAAGTTAACCAACTACCCTCTCAACAACTACTTCCATTGATAAAACCGTTTGGTTCCACAATGCTCTCTGTATTGATTTAAATTACTTCTCATATTCTGGTCAATCATAACCTAAGAAAAGCACTACGAAAATTAAAATCTATGATGGTGGGAGCAATCTAGTGCATAAGAAAGTTTTAATTTTATGGGCCCTTCCATCTGTAGTATACTACTACAAAAGATAAAATCATAAATTATGTAATTAAAGCTTCTCTTTACTAATAGTTTGTACTTTGTAAAGGTAAGTTAGACATTCAAAATACATACTGGATGTTCAAGGTGTATTCTTAATTTAAAAAAAAAAGCTTATAAAAATGTAACCATTTTGGTTATGCTTGCTTAAGAACAAGCAGCATATTAAACTTTATAGTGTTTGGTTTGAATAATCTATAAAGGGAGTATTTCATTATTAATTTTACTGCACAGCTAGCTGAACTCCTAGAGCCTGATTACTAACACACAATAATATAGAACTAAAATAAATCACTGCTTAACAATGTCAGGAATTGGTATGCCATTGCGATCGTAATACTTCCAAACATGGTCTACTCTGTGACATATTTAAGATATTTTATAAGGAATTTTACAGTGGCCACCAAAACAAAGCCACATCAACATTTACAAGACACAACTTACACTGAAGATTATTGTCATCCGAGTGACCAAGCCCTACCACTGTTGTGGGTCCTCGTGGTGTGAGAAACTGAGAGTCTTTCATCTGTTGCTGTAATGAAGAATTGTAATTTTGTTAAAGGGTCAGTCTGGTTCATCAACACCACTAAAATTAAATTATTAGAAAGATATTACCAAGCACTAAATCCTAATTCAAGTCAAAATTTGTGTTAACCTTTTTTTTTCTTTACAAATAAAGAATATTTGTTTGAGAAGAGTAACTGAAAATACAGCAAATGACTTTAACTAATATTCAACATCAATTGATTCCAGTATGTTAAATAACAGAATGAAAGTAACAAATTCAATTAAGCTGATGTTAATTATACTGGAGTAGTTGAAGATTTATTTTTCATCATTGTTTTCAAAACTATCCAGTACTTAATTATACTAATTAAGGGTTGTTAAAGCAGGGTTCATAAATCTCAGAAGTTCTGTATAAATGCTAGTTATGGAGAGATCTTTTGAGAACACAATTTGATATATAATTTAAAATGTATAGCTCAGTTTTGTTTGCTGGTTTTTTTTCATAAGGTTTATAGAGTTAATGTTGTCTGGGAAGAGATTGCTATTAAATTAGACTTAGAGCTATAATGACTATTCACACCAAAAGTTCATTAGAGTTACAAATCTGTTATCATTATTCACAAGTGTGAAAATATTCACAATATACAAGAACATAGCTATAAGATTAACCTAAAAAACATCTTCCATCTTGCAGTCCCACACAACCCACCTCCAAGCGTTCCAGTTGTAGGACAAGAGAATGCTTTTCAGTGCTCAAAGCTTCTACTAACGTTTGTTTTTGGATTAAGTTCTCGGTTAATGTACGTAGACGTGACTCCAGTTCTGTCTGAGTGTGTGTATTGAGAGCCCTGGCTGTCAGCTATGTGAAACACATACAAATATAATCAGAAACAGTCACCACACAAAAATATTTTCACTGAAATGCTAGATTTTTACAAAGGATTTCTGGGTTGCGAAGATGATCTGTTTTGATAATATTTATAAGATGATGGATTAACCCTTACTGAAGGCAAGCATAAATGCAACATATTCTTGATGATCTTATCTTTATAGTAACACAGGAAGAAGATATTTCAACTACAATACATATATCACAATAAGATTACTGATATATTTTGTCAGAATATTTTTCCTATAAAGCAACTGTACAGCATTGAAGGTTAGTGTAGAATGAAATTACAAACCTGCTTCCTTAGTTTATCAATTTCTAGCTCCCTGTCATAAATTTTGCCTTGCAGGGTGGTTTTGGTGTGGGTTAGGTCTTCGCTGAGGTATTTTAATTCCTACAGCAACCAAAAAAAAATTCACAAAATTGCATTATTATAATCTTTTTCTCTCTCTGTATGTATATATATATATATATATATATATATATATATACTAGCTGGTGCACTTGTTCCCTGAATGGAAGTTGTTTAAATTTATGATAAATGAAAGGTCATCTTAGGAAAAAAAAGATTGCTTCATTTACACATAACAATAAAAAATGCTTATAAAAACTACAAAACACAAAATGTGAAGCTGAAAATTTGTATGTATCTTGATATGGAGAACCAACCTTCATGCCAAATTTGGTTAAAATCCACCAACAGGAAGTGAGGTATTACTAAGCATGCATAAACACCCATCCTACACTCTATAAAATAGTTACATGTAAATACAACAGACAATGAAGAGTAGCATTATGTACATATATATAACATTGCTCGTTGAGAGAGGAGGCAATACTTCTAAATTTCAACCTTTCACACTGATATTTTGTGACAGATCTCAACCACCATCAGCATCCATTCTTCGTCTTCCTCCCAAGGATGTCAGAAGGGGTGTTACACTTGACCCTCTTATGTCATTCCATAGGGGACCACTCTCCACTTTTAATAGATCTAGTTTTTCAACAATTACAACCAAATTTGTTATGCACCTGAAAGTGTTATGGGGCATGGAGGTGACTTCTTTGTTAGTTCATTAAATGTGGAAAAGCTGGTGTCAGTTGAGTAAAAATATTTGTATGTACTGTTTACTGAAAGTTCTGATAATAATTTCATGTTTATATTTATTTTACCATCATCTGTTAAAATCTAAGTTATCTACAAAACAACACATTTGGAAACAATTCAGTAAATATCATTATTCAGATAACAATAAAGTCAGTTACATGAATTTTAACTCTGAGAATATTTTGAAGGTTATAAGTTTTGGATATCCTACACTGTTTTCTTACTTGTTATTATGATTATTAATCACTTTCTTCAGGGTTCAAGCCACAAGACTACACTGTAGTACTATATTCTAAACAATGATATCACAAGGTACAGAAGTTATTGCTACTACAAGTAACTAATAAATATGAACACATCAAGAACAACAAGACAGTTACAAATAGACAGTTAACTAAATTCTAATAACTTAAAAGGGAAAGTAGTAAAGAACATAATATGTAAACCAAACTATACCTGTTACATCTAGTGTTAGTGAGGCTATCTGACCAACAGCAGGACTTGTAAGGCCAGCTGTGATACAATTGAATGAGCAACAACAGTTACAGTGTACACTAAGTTAAGATTGGTAAATTTTAATTATTATCCAAGTAATTTACAAATTAGTATTATGGTAAAAACTACAACAGTACATAATTAATGATTTCCAGCCTTGATCTTAGTTTTTGCAAGAGCAACTGACACCATTAAGTTTTAAAAAATTCTGTTTGCTCTTTCTCATCAAATTACTTGCAAAATAAAACTATACCAGAAAATCCATATTTACAATGTTGTTTTGATGTACATTTTGTTAGCATGTGTTCTACACAGAGTATTATACAAAATATTCAAACAGCTTATCATAATTTAGACTTTTCCCCACACTTTTAACTGGTATCTGGGGAATAGAAATATTTGAACTTCCCAAATGTGTACATAAAACTTGTCAACACATCTATTTACGTTAGTTTTACTTTAATGATATACATCCCATTACATTGCAAAATTTCTTTCAACAAAGGGGGCAAGCACATTTTGATAAGACCTGTGATTGTATTTTGCTAATAAGCATGTATAAAACTTTCAAATCAATCATTATGGCTGTGCTACATAATGGAATCAACAATAATCATACTTTTTTGTTCGACATGTCTGTTTCAGATACATTTTCATTTATGAGTTATGATTTTTATAAGTGCAAACTCAATAGTGTCCAAAGACAATGAGTCAGAAATGGTTTAACATTATGTTAATATTTGTTTACAAAAAACAGAATTCAAATAGCAGATTGGACATTTCATGTACATGTAAAACCAATACTTGTGTATTGAGGAAAGAATTCAAACAGTAAAATACACAATTCAGCTAAATGTCAAATCAATACTTGTGCACTGATAAAGAATTCAAACAGTAGAATACACAGTTCAGCTCAATGTCAAATCAGTACTTGTATATTGATAAAGAATTCAAACAGTAGAATACACAGTTCAGCTCAATGTCAAATCAGTACTTGTATATTGATAAAGAATTCAAACAGTAGAATACACAGTTCAGCTCAATGTCAAATCAGTACTTGTATATTGATAAAGAATTCAAACAGTAGAATACACAGTTCAGCTCAATGTCAAATCAGTACTTGTATATTGATAAATAATTCAAACAGTAGAATACACAGTTCAGCTCAATGTCAAATCAGTACTTGTATATTGATAAATAATTCAAACAGTAGAATACACACTTCAGCTACATGTAAAATCAATACTTGTGAACTGATGAAATAGTTCAAACAACATACTGGCTATTACAATTTACTGAAACTTGTGTAAATGCTCAATTTTCAATAAACAATATATTGTGTATTGTTCCCAGTCTCAAGAATACAGTAAAATATGAAATAATTTATTGTACAGAATAAAATAAGCCCCTAAAGAGAGTGGAAACAATGTAATACACTCAACATGTTTTAACATGTTTACTGCATCATCTTCAGAAGTTCAATGTCTTGGAATAATCAGATTTATTTATGCCCTTTCAAAAAAATAACAATAATACATAATACATTTTAAACCTACAGTTAGTAATATGGTAGAAAAAATGAATAATAAAATATACACATTTACCTTTTAAAACCTTTATTATTCATTTAGGGGTTATGCATTCAGTGAAAAAAATTTTTAAACTTAAAATGAAAATCACCTTGAACTCAAATTATTCAGATTCTGAGTACAAACTACTAGAAGCAAATAACATATTTTTAGTAGAAAGATGTAATTAAAATACTATCATTCTTTTTATACAAAACACAATTTTTTATCTTTAACAAAGTCTTACCAGGTTTTGTGAGAATACCTCAAGAGTTATTATGTGTATTGTTGCATAAATTTTCTTCCCCAAACGAAATACATCAGTTCATTGCATTAAGACTTGTATACTAATTTTGGAAACATTTAAAAATTTAGAATGAACATCCATATTCTTTTCCAAACAGTGAGAACTTGAACTATGCATTAACATAAACAATCATCATGCTAATGGCTTTTCAACTTCTATTGTAAAGATACATTGATTGATCTTTTCACCCAGTTTGACAGTTTTATATCCTTCTCTTTCAAATGTAATCTTACTCTTTGTCTACTAAATACAGTCTATAAATGCACCTCGTCCTCTCTAGAATTTCAAAAAGAAATTACTTCCATTCAAAATATTCTCTTTTGAAACAGCTACCTTATGCATTTCATGGGGAAAATAACTTCCTTTTTCTTAACTTATTTGTTTGTCAAGCTACCTAACATATCTACTGTTCCCAAACTTCCCTAATAATATCTCGAGAGACAAAGCTCCATTGTCATGAAACAGTGAAAAAAAGTGAAGTAACACTTGCTATCACAAGATTTACCTAAATGTTACCATGAAACTGAATTGAAGAATCAAAACATTTTTTCACCTACAAAAATTATTTGCCAACTGCCCATTGTTCACATCTCATCTACTTATACATATGTGAAGGCTTCCAATATTGTTGAAACCAAATGTCATTTTAAAGTATGATCATATATGTGGGCATATCTATAAACCTGGATGGAAGGTTATAAACCCTCCCACATCTGCTACCAATCAGTACAAAATAGAAAGAGGATATCTGATTTCTCTTTCCAACTTTAAAATTCTCTCAACAGTGAAACAAGATATTGAACTTCTTATAAAAGAATTGTTATACATAAAACTTCTCTTTCTGTCCCTAATTAATACACACTTTTCACTATATTTGAACTTTTTTTAACTACTTCAACAATACCACACCTTCATATTCTCGTCTTATATTTGTATATTCAAAACTGTTTACTCCTTATGTAAATATCTGTTGTAATTACGAATATTGTTTGTTTGTGTTGTACCTATGATAATGGAATTGTGAGGATTCCAAAACATTTAATAAACACTTCCTATTATCACATTTGTATTTTATCATCAAGTTACTTTTTCTTAAAAATAAATCAACTACTAATTTAATGTTGTTGTTTTTAATTCTAGGCATTTAAATATGTATATATACTTTGGTTTGATTTTGGGTTATAACTTTTGAAACTGACAATGTACCTCAGTGTTTTGAAGATTTTCTTGTTCCAAATCCACTCTATGTTGATGTTCTTGCTCAAGCTGTTCTTTTAATAACCTTAACTGCTCTTCATTAGATTCTACTTCATTCTGGAAATTTTCTCCCATTTCTTGTAGTTCTGCTTTCAAAGCTTCTATGCTTATTTTGGCATTTTCCAGTTCTTCTCTCAACTGATCTCGTTCCTGATGTAGTTCTTCAAGTTCTGCTTTGTAAGCTGCTGCTGTTGGGTTAGACGTGTTCTCTAAGTTTTCGTTATTGATACCTCTGGTCTCTTTTAGACTTGTTATCAGTCGATCTTTAGACTAAGAAATCAAAAATTTCTATTACTTACTAATTCAATGATATTAATATTTTTATTTAGTATAAAATGAATCAAAATATTTATTACTTCCCCAGCACGTAAATGGATCAATTTACATCAACAAGAGTTTGATATTCCCCTCAAATTACTCTTCTGTGTTTGCATAGAATAAAGTATTTGAAAAAAACGCTTTTGGAAGCCAACTAGTATAGGTTTTAAACTTTCAATGATAATATAACAATCACATTTCAGCAAAGTTTTGACAGTTATGACAGTGATTTTTTTAATAATATTTATATAAAAGGAGGGTTATAAATAATGCGTTCTTAACTTGCCATATCTTATATAAAAGTGTATTACATGCTTGGTTCTGTCTGCTATGTTACATATACGGAACAAATAACAAACTAGGTTCTGTTTTCGCTGCAGGATAATACCTGCAGACTCAAGCTGCAATATAAACAGCAAGGATCAAAGGAATATTTTATAATCACCCATTTCATTTTTCCAAACTAATTTGTTAAAACTCAATTTAAAGGTTCATTTTTTATGGTGATGACAGATAAGATAGTCATGGATATTGTACTTGATATAACAAATTAAATTCCAATGTCAGATTTAAAAAAAATCCATTAAGTTATGGATACTTTCTCTCAAAGACTAAACAATTAGAAGTAAAACAAGTGCATACTAACACAACTTACATACTAAAGATAAAAGCATTGTACTTCTGTTACTATTTTTTTATTATAATCCTTTGGTACCTGAAGAATACGCTGAGCTTTTCGCTTGTAGTCTGACAGTTCTTGACGTGTGTTCTCTAATGTGGTTTTCAGAGTTCTCATTTGCAAGTTAAGTTCTTTATTTTGATCTATAAAGGAAAATGCAAAACTTCAAAACAGACTGACAAGCATTCTAACACTTTAGCTCAAGCTGTGTAAATTCCAACCACCTTACAGTAAAAATATACTTACTACATTGTTGATTTAATACATTATTGGTGAAAGAGAGAGAGCAGGAAGACATAATTTATACAAACTACTCATGAATACAATCTTTAAATTAAACATTTCAATATTATCCCTACTGTTTTCCAGAAGGTATCATTCTCCTAAACTGAAAATATATTTCCAATAGGTACAAACTTTCTCTCATAGTGCTACCCTTTATATGTAAAAACCTTTTCAAAGCCACAAGCCTCAAACTCTCATGTACCCCATGGTCATCATGGTTCAGCATCATCTCACCTGTAAATCATCATGTGACACACTCTCCTAATGCATGTGACTCGACTTCCTCTATATATTCAATTCTAATGA
Source organism: Tachypleus tridentatus (assembly GCF_004210375.1). Classification (NCBI taxonomy): domain Eukaryota; kingdom Metazoa; phylum Arthropoda; class Merostomata; order Xiphosura; family Limulidae; genus Tachypleus; species Tachypleus tridentatus. Next base: position 152,617,556 of record NC_134834.1, read on the forward strand.
ACTATCACCTTGAAATCAGGCAGAAAAGAAAGCACCAGCTTTCAGTGGGAAGGAATTAAGAGAGGTAACTACCTATCAGAAATCTTTTTCAGTATAGGAAAATAATAACTTCTGATATGGTACATTATCTCTTCTGACATGTATAGCTTGAATCCTACAATAAAAAGGTAAAGGAGCCAGTTTGAGGAACAGAAATACGTATCCTTCAAAAACACCCAAAGGAATCCCCCATTAAGTGCAATCCCTAACGGGAGAGTAACACATGTGGGAGACCATATAATTTCTGTACAAGGTATAATCGATCTGCACTCACTATGGAAATAAGTGTTGCATGTGCAGGTGGAAAATGGAAAGAGCACAGACATAATAGAGAGAAAAATTGGATGGATTCAAATCCAAATCAAAGTATAATAGGATTTCAATCCTAGTGAAGAAATACTGTAGAAGAACCATTTATAGATAGGAATGTGGGAATAATTAAAATGTATGCATAGCTAGGGAACAACACTATATGTGGCTGGTCAACACCAGTCCAAAATCAAGCAGCATTGGGATTACATGGTAGGAGAAGGATCCACATTGTCTTCACCTAAAATTGAGTAGAACAGAATTATATACATGTCAAACTAATCTACCAAGCAGAGCACATGTGTACAAATTTACAACCACCCATAGATATGAATGACAGTAGGAAGGGATGTGCTAATGAGGGAGTTCACATCAAACCAAACACAATCTGACTGGAACCCCTCAGCACAACAGCAACCTCTGACAGGGGAAAAACTCTGAGGCAGAGTGCTAGAAGGAGAACTTTTACCTAAACATCATCATATTCTGAATAAGACCTCACAGAAGTTTTAGCACATCTGTGCACAATGTCAACTTCCAGGACCCACCACATGGAGGTGGAGACTATGAAGCCAAACTATGAAACTGGAGTCACGATGAGGAATGATGACCAACTCCTGGGAAGTGACATCCAGGTGATGGTAGAATGAGGGATCCCAATCAAAGGCATGAACTGCAATGTGCCAGATATACTTCAGAGCAGCAACCTCTTTTGTATATGACCACAGAAAAGTTGAAGTGCAAAACCAACCTCTGGATCCCACTGCACAGAAGTGGATCACTTCTATTAAATATATGGAGTCTCACCTTATGGACAGAACTGCACAGAAGCTGAGTGAAGCATCAACCTATGAGGCCCACTGCACGGAGAAGGAGCTCATGATTGGAGGAAGGAATGCCATCTACACCAGTAGAACACCACTGCCATACTCACTACTGAATAGAGTTGATTACATTCAGGAGGATACCTCTATGGTCCACAACATAGCAGATCAGAACTGAAAATTGGCAAGGACTCCCATACACTGTTAGAAGAACAAGGGGAGACAAAATGCAATAGAGACTCTGGAAGAATATCAACACCAGGGACAGTGCAACAAATTGCTATGAAAACCCTAAATTGAAAAGCAGACTGCCCATGATTTATTTAGTCAAAGAGACATCAGGGGTTGATAGTTATTCCCTTCTGTTTTACCTATAAAAAAGTCCATGGGTTAGTGTAGTCTGGAATGGCCTTATTAACCCTTTTGTGTCTAATATACACAAATTTGTATACACGTTTGCACATGACAAGTATTTATACTCTAACTTATGATGCAGTACATGTTTCTTCACAAAATTTGTTAGACTTTTAGTAAAGATTACAAGTATTTTGTGTGCAAAAATCAGATTTTTTAATGAAATATTTTTACTCAAGATTTGTCTGTGAAAATATAGTCTATTTTGTTACTAGTCTAAGTGAGAAGTGATTTCATGTTATGATTTAAAGAAAACTATACTTCATCTCAAAAATCTCTAATGTTATTTTGTAATCCATAAAACCTCCTAAATACATTTCAAATGTTTGTTTTCTATAGTAAGACTATATTTTGTCCATTACTTTCTCTACCATCACTATGCAAGATATGTCAATTTCACTGACCCTGTAACCATCATAAAAGAATTAAGAAGTAAATATAAGTTGTGCTTTTTTTTTTTTATGATAGAATGACTACAAATTAAAACAAGCAAATAGAAATGTTTAGTCTATGTAGCTTAAGTCTCATAATGATATATAATTATTATTTGTTATTATATTGACCATCCAGCAGTGCTGGCTAATATTATATAATTTGCATTGATGTAGTGCACGTGCATTTATGCTCCAATGTCCAAAAACATAAAACTGACCTTTGTCCTTTAGAAATGATGCTGTCTTGGTCGTACATTAGTGGACTAGTATTTTATAATATTCAGTTACATTTCTATTATTATACATTATGTATTTATAGAGATTGTTACTGTTTAAAAATAAGTTAAGAAACTTATTTTTCTTAAAATATAGAACAATAAATAAAACAAATAAAGCAAACAACTATCTCTTTTAGCTACAACTTTTGAACTAGGTTGCTGCTTGACAGTTACTTGGACAGTATCAAGCCTTTTAAGATTTCACATGTGTAGGATATGAAACAAAATATTTATTTAGGCTTTTTATACACAATTGAATAACCAAAAAATGACAGATAACTATACTCATACCATAGAATCCCACTATAATTTTATTAAGCTTAGAAATTAAGCTGTATTTAGGTTTAAAAAATATGAAACCTCCTAACAGCAACAAAACCACATGTGAATGAGTGGGGCCAAAAAAGACACTAGCACCAAAGAGGAGTAAGGAGAGAACATGTATCCTCCATAAACCCCTTAGAAGATCAGCAGAGTGCCTCAGAAAGGAGGTGTATGTTGGTCAAGTACTGTAGGAGACTTGTAAGGGTATGATGATGGTGGGTAAATGGATGTTGGAGAAATTAACATGATTATCTGGGATATCTCTTTATACTTGCAGAATCAACTCTAACTGCTGGGAGTCAAGAAATGCTTCATCAGCTTATTGATAAACAAAAGCATAATGATCAGAAGTCTATGGAGGAAGAGGTATGCTAACACCAGCCTTCAACCGTGAAATGAAATGCTAAGCACAAATCCTGTTATCAAGGGAAGGAGGGAAAACAAATAACTCTAATGATAGTTGTCATGTAAAAAGGAAGGAACAGTATCATATGAAAATGGTAAAAATGAGACAACAGTACACACCTGAAAAAGCATATAAAAAAACAGAGTTAGTCCTAGAAAATACAGGGGAAGGCACAGAATAGTTAGGAGGAGGAAAAAACTATCAAAAATCCTCCACATTATGAACAGATTCCAATAATTTAAAAAGAAACCTGAATAATGTCAAGAGAAAAAGGATGTTTATATTATCTGTTGATGAATGATAGCTTAAAAACCCTCAAATGAGACTCCCAGACCTGAACCCATTAGTAACACTTGAAGTAGCAGAAATAACACCAAAAATCGTAAAACACAAACTTTGAAACTCACCTTAAACTGTAAAGAAGTCAAACTAAGAAGAAAAAAAATCAATAAAAAAGTTCAGTAACAAAAAAAAGTACTGTAACAAATTACTACAAAAAACACTGTAAATAAATCAAGTAAATCACTACTTCTCCTTGAAAAAAGGAAGTGAACATGTGAAAAGAGCACAACTGAAAGATGTTGCACTCAATAACTGCCTAACAAGAACAGATAGTTTGGTAGACTCAAATAGAGGAAGTCATGTGTCAGGATGGTGTTTAACACTCCTTTTGATGGAGGACTGTCACAAGATGATTTAAATGTGAGATGCAATTGAACCACCTTAATCCTAGGTTATGTGGCATGCAAGAGTTTTGTATATAGCAGACAGCACTGAGCAAAAGTAGCTAAATATGTGAGAGTAGATAATATAGTGTACAGAAATTACTGATGTTTATTTTAGAGAAAAACTAAATTGAGCTATCTGTTGTGTCCACCACAAGAAAATGAACTCAGGATTTTAGTACTGTAAGTCCTTAAACTTACTGCTGTCCTATTGGGAGATGTTTTCCACAAACACATAACAGAAAGTCTCACATTATAATATCTAATTGGATTTTACCATATGTCGTTAAAAGAGTTGATACATCTAGATCCTGTTAAGATTAGTAAATACACAGTTTGGACTTCACTGAACAGATGTCTGCATCGTATATCTGATGAATTACATTATTCCTAGTTTGAAACATGTTTGCATTCCACAGTCTGACAATATCTTTTTCTAAATAATATGTAAATACTGCATCATTGAATTAACTCAACAAAAGTAAAGGTCAATGAAGCTGAAGACAAATATCTTTTTTTCTTAATCAAGAAATATATTTTACTTTGCTTCATCAATAAAAAATGCCTTACTCTTCTCATCAGCAAGTTGATTTTGAGTGATGGTCAAGTTTTCTAACATTTCACATTGTTGTTGTTCTAGTGTTCTCAATCTTTCCATTGTTTCTGTCTATCAAAAATAGAGAGATATGAGTAAATTACAGGTATTAAAAATTTCATTTACTTTTAAATTTTTATATCTTTCAATAATGAATATCCCAAAAGTTTTGTATATGATTTTAAGAAATAGCAAACATCGTCTTTATACTTTACATAAAAAGCAAATTATTAACTATTTAAAATCTTAAATATAAGAAAATCTAGTTTCTACTATTATTTATTAGCACACTTTAGCTATCATTTTACACTTAAACTAAAACATACTTTTATTTCACTCACCAAAATACAAATTACAAAATTATAAGAGATAATGTAAATTAATAAACCATTCTGTAGGTAATGCATATTTTACTTGCTGACAATGATACAGTTTGGACTTGGACAAAGGAAACTTGTCACAAGGAAAGAGCTATTTAAGCTATTAGAACTATACTTTCAGAGATAAGAAATAGCACCTTGGCAACCATGTTAGCTTCTTGCTCCTGTTTTAAGGTAAGTTCAGCTTCTTCTTCCTTGTCTTTTAGTGCTTGAAGGGTTTGATTGTGTAGCTCACTGCAGCTTGAAAGTTCTTTAATGATTCTGATGGAAACAGGAAATAGCCAAAATCTTTGGTTAGCTCAGAATTATTCAAACAGTTACTGTTACTCAATGAGTTAAACTCATTTTCCACTACAGTGGGTTATAAGAAAGAACAAAAAGGAAATTTGCTCAAAACTCTAACTGAACATTTGAGCAAAAACCATCATAAAAAGCACACTTATTTTTAAAACAACACTCAAAACCTTTATTTTAAATATTTAATGTTACCCAAACATTAATAATAAGCAGAATAGGTGGTTTCACAAATGACAGACAAAATAAAAATTTACCTATTTTTTCATAGTGTTATTATTATTATTAAAATTATTGTTTCACGAGACGACAGCAAAGTTGGCTGGGCATTTTGCAACAAAACCTAGACAAGTATACTGTATGAAATGCTCTAAATGTCAATAACTTATTTAGAAGTTGATTTATGTAAACACATAAATAATAAAATAATAATAATATAAATAAATAAATAGATGTGATATTGTTATGAGCAGCTGCCTTTATACTCGATACATGTTAAACATGTTTACAAAAAAAACAACTCTGTCACAAAATTACCTGGCTCAGTAAATAATTACTTTAAAAGATGCAAAGCTCTACTTAAAGCAATGCTTTAGGCATATTTGTTTTATCTGAAAAAAGTTACTTTTCTACTGGTAAAACTTACACAAGTTCAGTGGGGCTTTATCTTACGCTAGATATATATTTACTCATTACTGTGCATTAATAAAGCCAATATACAAGATAATTAAAAATTAAGAATTTAAAATCTACAATTGTGGATTGCAAATAAAGTATGAAAATACTGCTGGTAGACTACTGCAGTTTACTCAATCTACAAATACCTCTTATGACTCCATTATAAAATTATTGAAAATGATATCTACAGTAGTGTGGGATCACACAGGAGTTTTGCAAAAAATTGAGACAGTTTTAAACCTAATTTGATCTCCTTAATTCTGTCATGCTGTAAACGTTTCTCAGTCCTTCGTTTTCCCGCAATAAAAAAAGTTAGTGTTTTCTTAATGTGCACGTTAGTTGTAAACTCTGACTTGTGCAGTTTCTAGTATATTAACTAGAAACTGGCATGTGAAAGTTCTCAATTTTCCTGTTGCATGTCATTACTTGAGTAGCTATTGTTCATCATTACTTGAGTTTGTTGTCTCTACATGGATTTCCACAAGTTTTTAATAGTGGAAGATTACTATAGTAGATTTTCATACTCAGAAGACAGTGGTGACTCTTTCCACTGTTTCCTACATTTAGCTGAAATTGTGAGTGCATACTAAGTATTTATTACCAATGCATATAGCACCATTTCATATAGCTATTGCTGTGTTCTAATTGTTGGTGTTAAGGTAATGGCTGTAAATGTGGTCAATAATTTGAAACTTAAGCTAAGTGTGTCACTGGTGTATATTTTGCATGCATTATATGTGCTACCTCAACCTTATTCTAGCAAACACTTACGCACAACAATATATTAAAGGACATAGAGCTAACAAAGTGAACATGTTACTGAGCCTGCTTACATTGTATTACTCTGTTTCAAAGAAACATTATTCCATTCTGATGAGATTACTTTGTTGTAGCTACATTTTATGATATTACACTCTGACACTGATGGAAGCCAGTCATTAAATCTGTGATGATATAATCTTTACTTTCAAGAGGATAGTTGTGTGGAAAAAATCCAATACAGCAGTAAACTGTTGAAAAACATTTAACTTTCAACTGAACACTTTTGTACATACGAAGTTTAAAATATATTCTTCATAAATGTATATAAAAATATTTAAGAAACAAGATTTGTAAAAACTGTTAACTTAAAAAGGAGAAATAGTAATTTTCAAAAACAGTATAGCAATGTGTTGAATCAAAATGCAAAGAATATACATTTGAGCCTACAACTGGAGCCTCTAAAAAAAAAGTAAACAAATAAGGCTGGAACCAGTGTCTACATGATTTTCTCAATCTACAAATCCCTATTTTAACTCCATTAAGACTGATAAATACTGTAGATTCAACTCATTTCTGTACATTAACAATGAAAACATGCTGGTAATATTTCAGCCAGATGACCTTTATTGGTATGATGAAAAAAGTAAGCCACAACATGAGTCGTATAATCCTCTAAACCTTACAGAAATATCACTTTTTTATTTTCATATAATGTACCAAAATCTCATTCAGAATGCAGCTTAACCACTGTAAAGAAAGAAAACATATGACTAGATTTACCTGTCATTTTCAGCCCTTAGACTGTCATTTAACTCTCTCTTTGCTTGAAGTTCAAGATCAGCTTCTTGAAGTCTGACTCTTAGAACGGCAAGCTGGGAATCTTTAGCATCCAGAGCACTGTTAAGGTCATTCTCTTGATTTATAAGCTCTCGAATCTTCCGATCACTTCCTGAAACCTGTGAATTCCAATAATCAAGTTTTTTCTGCATCCTCTTTTTTTCTAGGAAGATAAGTAAGAGTGAAAACACACAAATAAGTCAATATGAAAGAAACCAAAGTTAATAACTGTACACTGTAATAAAGATGTCTTCAAAATAACTACTAACATATGGGATAACACATTTACATATTTTTTAAAATTAATTATAACACAACATATGTTCAGAAAGAAAAAAAGATATATATTTTTCCCTTATGCTGTATGTGAACAGTACCATAGATGGTGTACTTTTAAGGCAGGTGGCAATGGAAATACATGATAAAAACTGCGAGAGATACTGGTTTTAAACAACACAATATAACAAACTTCTTAATAAAGACAGCTATGTACATAAACCAACAAATAAACTATGTGTATGGTTGTAGTGGTATGACTGTTTATCAGGTATGTAAGAGTATGATAATGAAGACAGGTATACACATACACCAGTATTTAAACTATGTATATGGTGATGGTATGACACCTTATCAAATAAGTGATAATATGAGAAAGAAGACAGCTATGTACAATTAAACTGTATGACGATGGCATGACTCCTTATCAGATAAGTGATAATATGAGAAAGAAGACAGCTATGTACCCGCATTTATACTGGTGATAGCATGGTTCCTTATCAGGTGTGTAATAGTATGGCAAGTAATACAACTGAGAGGGAATCCTCAGTAGCTGCAGCACATGAAATTCTTTTAGGCAGGATTAAAGCAAATTAATCTATGAAACTTTATTTATTTATTAACTATACCTTTGTGCACCAGTAATCATGGAATATGGGTATACCATGTTTAATGTTATTACTCATCAGGATCTCTACCAGCCTACCCTCAAACTGATATTATTTTATACTGGAGTAGAGCAAATTAATCTATGAGACCTTGGACATAGTCAGATACATCAATCAAATAGTTTTTAACCTCCTGAGTACAAAACTTTAATTATATATCAAATTGATCAAGAGATGATGGAGCTATGAACTAAGCCTTAATGCCACAGCTAATAATTTTGAAAAAAGTAAAGATATATTTGTGTAAATGCCAAAAAGTACAGAAACAAAGTAGGAATGAATACATGAAACCATACAAAAATCCCCACATAATTAACCATACATTCCCAAGAAGAACATTTATCTACTTACAACTAAATGTTGAATTCCTTTCATTCACATGAATTCAGGGTTGAATAACAGCATTGAAACTGAATAATGCTATGAACTATTGCAATGGTTATTTCTTATAATCATGAAATATTGATTCAGTGACTAGTTAAGTAAGGATTCTTATACAGTTCTGTGTATTCATCTCTGCTTTGTTTCTGTACTTTTTAGCATTGCCATTCCTACATTTTTTTTCAGTGAATGGCAGTCACTAGGAAGTTGAGCTGTTCTGATGGAACCCTGTATTAAAGTTAATAAAATGCTATACTACTTTTGCACTTCCCAATAACTTCAGGTTCTGTGAGCTAAACTTTACAATGCCAGAATAAAAAAAAATTGCCAAAACATTTAGCTGTTATGCTGCTAACCCATAATCTATTTTAGCAATATTCTTTGGCTAAGTGAAGGTCTTAATTAATAGGTTTTGAAAACCTCAAAAACCTAAGTTAGGTGCTTATAAAAGTCTCTTACATTATTATAAAAGAGATTTGAGACTATTATGAGCAATACATAATATGCAATGGCTACTGTTTCCCCAACTCCTCCCTATATACTGAACACAACCATGTATAATGATAAAGATGACAGTAGTTAAAGTGTATGTATAGTGATGGTACTATTTTTTATCCAGTATGTAACAGTATTGTGAGGTTCAAGGAGCTGAAATCAAAACAACCATAAATTACAGTAAATAATGATAAATTACAAAAACAGACAAAATGACAAAAGGACAGACACAGATAAGTGTACAGTAATCAGCCTGGTAAAATTATTATATATATGAATTTGCATGGCAGTGATTTGCACAATGGGTCATAATTGATCCAATTTAGACAATACAATTAGGGCAGATTCAAGGTTGTTAAATTTGGCAAAATTCTGTAGGACAGTCAAGGTGTTACACTTATTGACTGTCTATCATATGCTACAAAAACTGCTTGTACAAAGAGTACTCCATGTGTCTAGACACCAAAATAGAAGATGTTCTCTTGCAAAACTTTATACTGTTCATCATAAAATGACTATAAAAAAGAAGTAGAGATGAGCAGTTCTTTTTCATTCAAAATATTGTTCCGACTTAATACAGTATGACTTCTAGTTTTTAGTTTTCTCAGGAATGGTCTGAATAGAGCAACACTTTCAGAAAACTTAATTTCTTAAAGCAGATATATGCAACTGGATATATGACATCAAACCTTTATTCTACTGAACTAGTCCAGTATAACTTATAGAAGAAAGCCATCACACAAAATGGGGATTTTACCAATATCTGTTGTTACTCACATCCTCAATACCATTCATTGGTGGTGGTGGTAGCATAATAAGTTGGGCTTATAAAAATAGGATTTTGTTTGTTTTTGATGCGTGGCTAGCTCAGTACAATATACTACAATGCATGACTAACTGAATAAAATATTTGTAAGCATAAACTCAGAACTATCTTTTATTAAATTTATATAAACAAATATATCATGTAACTGTTCTACTGATATGTATGAAATCTAAAATTGTAATGAGAACATCTGAAGACCTGCTTCTTACTTTACATTTCAAAACATGTATTGCAGCTCAACTTTTTATCAGTCTTATTTCTCCGTGGTGGTATTCTATCTCCCCAGTATTTACAAATAAATTTTGATCATTTTAATGCTTTGACAACATTCCAACTGATTTTTTCAGTTAACATTTTTCACATATAGCAAAATCTGGATCAACTAAATATTCACCGATACTTCCCACAAATTATCTTTCATTTTTATTGAGTTATTTCATTTTTGTAGTTTCCTCTGTAAGTTCTCCAGACTTGCCTTTTTTTACTTGCTTTGTTTGGCTAACTTGTTCCCTTCATCCTAACATCTCAGTTGCATGAGGTTCTACATGTAAAACTTTCAGTTATAAGTTATTTTCTGTGCTACAAATGTATTTAAATTATGACACATCAAGAATAGTTCTATAGGACATTACCTTAATTGGTTGCTACTTTATTTGAATTTGTAAAATTAAATAAATACATATATATATATATATATATATATAAATATATGAAAAACAGCTGCAAAAAGGAGGAAGAGTGGTCACTATATCAATAAATTGACATGCACTTAACCTTAATGACATTTTCTCTTGTTGCATTTGTTTAAGGTTATTTTTGGTTAGAATTTGTACATTTAATTCTTTCAAATTAGTTCTCAAACAATTAGCTTAAGAAAAAATAGTTAAATAGTCTGTTAAACCAAAGGATAATTTTTCATTAGTATTTGTGTATTTTGAGGAATTTTATGTATATTTTGCAAGAAGAGTACTTGTAGCAGATTTTCAAGTCTCAAATATGTCTCTGCACTTTTAAACTACATTTAGCAGAAATGAAAAATTTTTGAAAAACTATCAAATGTTTGCAAAATACCAAGAGAAAGAGAAATATGCTTATTTAAAAAGCTGAATTTCAAAAGAAAAGATACAAATATTAAACAAAATATTAGGTTCCAATCAGCATGAAAGCTATTATGATGTAATCATGGCATCAAGTTTTAGCTTATTTACAGCTTAGTTAGCCAGATAAATCATAACAGGGACATTCCATTCTAATGTCTGATATATTTTTTTACATTATAAATGCATATTTCAAATCAGCATAAATTATTTTTTTGGAAAATCGATATAGAAAGAAAAAAACAAATATAAGGTCAATGAAGCACAGCACGAGAGTAAACATTCGCCTTAACCTAAAGTGCTAAATATATATTTAAAAACAGCTGGTATGGGTTGAGAAAATTTTATGTAGAGGAGTGAACAACATTTCCACCTTCTTCAGTTATTGTCAGGTTCACAAAGAAAGAAAGAAGTAACTGACTGATAGCTGACTACATATTTGAAGGGAGTTGTGTAATTGAGTGCAAATCAAATAAACACAACATAACCATAAAAAAAACCACCCAAATACTAAATAAAGAAACAAACATAAACAAACACAAAATTAAAAAAGCCTTACTTGTACAACTCAAGCCCAAAATAAACCAATACAAACACCTTTATACCTATATTAATATATATAATCCAACATCTGAGCATGCTCTCTATATTCCTATACTCAATTACACAACCCCCTTCAAACATGTGGTCAGCTATCTGTCAGTTACCTATTTCTTTCTTTGTGAACCTGACAATGACCGAAGAAAGTCAAAACATTGTTTGCTCCTCTACAAAATAATTTTCTCAACCCATACGAGCTGTTTTTAAATATATATTTTTCTCTACAAGCGGGTTTTCTCGTCATCACAAATGAAGTGCTAAATATTTTGTTTTTTATTACATATTCTTTATTTGTTTAGGAAATGAAATAAAATATAAAAGTCAGAAACATTTTAGATTAGATAACAAAACATATATGAAAAACAAAAAAAAGTTTCATAAGCTCAATCAATGCCCCAACTCATGGTATGCTGATTGTTTGTTTACCCTAAGTTCCATAAGAAACATTCTAATGTGATTTATTCTTTTTCATGTATAGAGAGGTACAAAGTACATTAATAAAATAAATAAATCTAAAAAAAACACAGGTATACAAAGATTAAAGTTGAGGCTCCTGGGATAAATAACTGTAATTGTCTGTTACAGTCTAAAGTCATTCTATAAAAGTATCACTGATTTTATTTTATATTTTTCAGCTTTTCACTGAACTTTATGTTTGGGTAAAGAAAAGTTTTACTAAAAACGTTTGACCTTCATTTGGAAATTTTTTAGAGATTACACAAATGAAATATGAAAGCTATAAGATGAAAAAGTACTTCACCTTCAGAATACAAAATCTTCACTTTCAATCAGAATGGCTCGGTAAAGACTTTGTAAATTCACAAGAAAATTTTTCATAAAAATTCTTTATTAAAACATCTGATTTCCTGTGTACAACAAAGTCTACAGTTTACTAAAAGTTTACAAAGTTATGTGAATATACTGAATGAGAATAAATATTTATGTGAGTGGAGGTAATGTACTGTATTGGAATTCCAAGTAAACACTTTTTCTTATGTTTTAGAAAGGCAAACTTTTAGAAAATAACAGCTATGAAAAAGGAAGTAAGAAAGTAATACATACCATTATCAGCATCTTCAAGTTTCTTCATAAGGTTTTGTATTTCTTGATTCATACCAGTTACTTCCTTCATTAACATAGCATTTTCTTTTTCTAACTGACTGGTCAATAATTTTTGATCTGTTGCTTCCTTCTCAGGTTCTTGATAATTGTTAGATATCTGACTTGAATCTTGATGACTGTTAGATACAAGTGTCAATGTTTCTTGGACTGGGGTCAGTTCATGACTTTCGTTTAATTTTTGAACTGGAACACCTGATCCTAACAATTGGAGATTCTCCTGCTGAAGCCCATCTATTTCTTTAACCATGCATACTTCTGGTTTTTGATCTACAAGGCCCATATATGAAATAATTTCCTGTTTTTCATTCCATCCATCTGTTTTATCTGTCTGACTTGATTCTGACACCTTTTCAAATGGTCCTAGTGAGTAGATATTTTCACTAGTTTCTTCTGATACAAAAGTACCATTATGTGGTAACTCTTGTGATGCAGAACTACCATTAAGTAGTACCTGCTTTTTAGAATCTTCTGGCTTGTATTGTGTTGCTCCTGATGACCAAATGTTCATTGTCAGTGTTTCTTTTTCACCTACCACTTCTGTATTTGTAACACATAGCAAAAAATATATGATTGTAAGAAATATAAAAACAATACAGAAAAATAGGCTTTGAAACAAAATTACAGCAGGATGGTTAGAACTGTTTATATAAAAACACTAAATATTTGCAATCAGTTTTTAAAAGGTAAATATTTGTATGAAAGCAAAAACTATTATGTTGTATCAGGTCTTTTGGATATTTAAAAACCACTCATATGTATCCTAAATGTGAAAAACTTTCATGTGTGTTAATGAAATAATTAATTGTTTTGCCTTTATGTATATAATTACATGTACCTAGTATTTCTAATTATGACAGTACACTTTATACAAAGATAGTGGTTCTTGTATTTAAATATTCTAGAATCAAAAGATGAAACATTTTCTGTAATCTTTAGTCTTAGGCCTATAACATACCAACCAATGAGCATTCTTATAAATAATAAATTATGTCCAACATTTATTTAAACATAATGTGTTTATGAAGTTTTATATTAGATTATAATTCCTGTAGCAAAATGACCTTTTCATTTTTTGCAGAACAAATTAAAACTTTTACTTAAACTTAACAGTAATCAGTAATATCTTTTGAATAGAAAGACTCCTTCATTAGTTAAAAAAATATAAAGCAGAAAACATTTTTTTCACTAAAGAAAGCAAATCAAGAACCAATTTGTTAATTTAGTTACAGAGAACACTTGATTATAAATCTAATTCTCTACATTCAGTGTCAGAAAACTAAACTAAAACAACAACAACAATTCCTTAGCATCTTGGTCATGCAGCATACAAGATGACCACGAAAGTATAAATTAAACATTTATGCACATACATAACTGGTCCTCTAACAAATAAACTACTTTCTTGCTTCATAATACTAATTTTTGTCACAGTGTTAAACACTTAGGTAATTTTACTCGATAGTTCAACACACAAAATATAACCATATACTATTCTATCATATATATTAATCTGATGGTAGAAGTTCAAGGTCATAAAGGCAACAGATGTTCTTCAATGTTGAAATAGCTGTTGAGCATCTATATCCATACACTGAACATTCTCTAATAATCTGTACTGTTGATGTCAGTGCCACATTCTGGATCGCAAGTTAGCCCTGCTACCAAACCCAATTAACTGCATTTTGTAAATCATTTCTGAAAATATTTACAAGGTAACCTCCATGTCTCCTGGTGTGTTTATGCTCTGAATCCATCTACTAAAATATGTTATCATACTTTTTTTTTTAGGTATTATGTCTTACATTAATTCCAATGAAAAAACTAACCTGCATTAAGTTTTCACTTGCAGAATTTTGTAACAATAACAAAAAAACAAAACTGGGCAGTTTAATTCAAATTTGTGATATACACATATCTATTTATATTAGGTTGTTTGAAAAATAATAGCACATTTTTATACTAAAATTTTAGTCATGTGAGAGATAAGAAACCTGCTTTTTTAAGACTTCATATACACCATTAAAAAACTAAAGATTTTTCTATTCATTAGTGTTTTTATTCTTTTCTAAAACTTTATTTCCAATACTTCAGGCCCTTACATATAATGATGGAAAAAAATTGCATATCATTTCTTTGCATGAATTCAAACTTGGTCATAATGTATCTCAAACAGCTTGCACAACAGGGCAAAGAAACCACCTCTGAATGTATAGTACAGCACTGGCTCCAAACGTTTCATAAAGGAGATGCAAGTCTTGAAGATGAGAAAAGCAAAGGAAATTCTTCTCCTGTTGAAAATGACCAACTGAGAGCATTAGTGAAAAGAAACCTGTGTCAAACTGTTCAAGAAATGGAACAAGGTTTGGGTGTTGAAATTTCTACAATTTTGGACCATCTCAAGCAAACTGGAAAAGTGAAAAAGCTTCACAAGTGGATTACACATGAACTCAGTGAAAATTAGAAAAGTTGCCATTTTGAACTATGCTCTATGTTGATTTTTCACAATAGATATGACCCATTTCTTAATCGAATTGTCCCCTGCAACAAAAAGTGGATCCTTTACGACAACAGAAAGCAATCTGTGCAATGGTTTAACTGTGATGAGGCTCCAAAACATTTCCCAAAGCCAAAGTTGCACCAACAGAAGATTATGGTAACTGTATGGTGATCTGTGACAAGTATTATCCAGTAGAACTTGCTCAACGAGAGCCAGAATATCACTGTGGAGGTTTACTGTCAAAAATTGGATGAAATGCATAGAAAGATGCATGAAAAAAATGCCAACATTAGTCAATCGAAGAGCAACAATCTTACTTCATGATAATGCTCAGCCACATGCTGCTCAAATGATGCTCCAAGAGATCAACGAATTAGGCTATGAAACATAGTCACATCTTCATTACTCCTGAGACTACCAACTACCACTTTTTCAAGCACTTGGACAACTCTTTACAGGACAAAAGATTCAACAAGAGAGCAGAAGCACAGAATGCTTTAAAGAATTTTTTAGTTCTAGGACTTCAGAGTTTTATCATCATGGCATAAATAATTTTGTTTCTTGTTTGCAATAGTGTATAGATTCACTAGGTTCATATTTTGTTTAATAAAGTTGCTTTGAATTTTTTTCTTATTATAGTTAAAATTTTAAATCCACCAATATTTCCTCCATATACAAATCTCAAAGTTTGGAGATAATTGACCAGAGCCATCTTGACTGCGGAATTCTTGAACTATTTATAAAAAATCCACAATAAGAATAGATAACAGTGTTAGTAATTAACTAAAGTTACTACTTTCCTTACCTGAAAATGCATTGCTGATAAATACTTACCTCTCTGCAAACAGTAGCTATTTTTTGTTTGCCTGTTACTGAACTAGCCTTGAATTATCTCCCACCTAAATCACGTCCTTTGATATGAATTACACTGGCAAAAAGTGGAGCTGAAACTATAATTGAAAGCTGGTAAAAAATAAATGAAATATTAACTATATTAAAATTGGTGAGCAAACTGACGAATGACAACTGGAGAGAAAGCCACCAGAAGGTGATGAAAGTATGATGGGGGTTGTCCAATTTTTTGGCTGTAAGATCTTGCCAATAAGGTGCCAAAAGAGTAAAACATTTAAAATACAAATTGATA
Source organism: Tachypleus tridentatus (assembly GCF_004210375.1). Taxonomy (NCBI): domain Eukaryota; kingdom Metazoa; phylum Arthropoda; class Merostomata; order Xiphosura; family Limulidae; genus Tachypleus; species Tachypleus tridentatus. Next base: position 152,633,961 of record NC_134834.1, read on the forward strand.
AAATGGCCAAAGTAACACAACAACATTTAAAATACAAATTGATAAAATGGCCAAAGTAACACAACAACATTTAAAATACAAATTGATAAAATGGCCAAAGTAACACAACAACATTTAAAATACAAATTGATAAAATGGCCAAAGTAACACAACAACATTTAAAATACAAAGTGATAAAATGGCCAAAGTAACACAACAACATTTAAAATACAAAGTGATAAAATGGCCAAAGTAACACAACAACATTTAAAATACAAAGTGATAAAATGGCCAAAGTAACACAACAACATTTAAAATACAAAGTGATAAAATGGCCAAAGTAACACAACAACATTTAAAATACAAAGTGATAAAATGGCCAAAGTAACACAACAACATTTAAAATACAAAGTGATAAAATGGCCAAAGTAACACAACAACATTTAAAATACAAAGTGATAAAATGGCCAAAGTAACACAACAACATTTAAAATACAAAGTGATAAAATGGAAAAAGTAACACAACAACATTTAAAATACAAAGTGATAAAATGGCCAAAGTAACACAACAACATTTAAAATACAAAGTGATAAAATGGCCAAAGTAACACAACAACATTTAAAATACAAAGTGATAAAAATGGCCAAAGTAACACAACAACATTTAAAATACAAAGTGATAAAATGGCCAAAGTAACACAACAACATTTAAAATACAAAGTGATAAAATGGCCAAAGTAACACAACAACATTTAAAATACAAAGTGATAAAATGGCCAAAGTAACACAACAACATTTAAAATACAAAGTGATAAAATGGCCAAAGTAACACAACAACATTTAAAATACAAATTGATAAAATGGCCAAAGTAACACAACAACATTTAAAATACAAAGTGATAAAATGGCCAAAGTAACACAACAACATTTAAAATACAAAGTGATAAAATGGCCAAAGTAACACAACAACATTTAAAATACAAAGTGATAAAATGGCCAAAGTAACACAACAACATTTAAAATACAAAGTGATAAAATGGCCAAAGTAACACAACAACATTTAAAATACAAAGTGATAAAATGGCCAAAGTAACACAACAACATTTAAAATACAAAGTGATAAAATGGCCAAAGTAACACAACAACATTTAAAATACAAAGTGATAAAATGGCCAAAGTAACACAACAACATTTAAAATACAAAGTGATAAAATAAAATGGCCAAAGTAACACAACAACATTTAAAATACAAAGTGATAAAATGGCCAAAGTAACACAACAACATTTAAAATACAAAGTGATAAAATGCCAAAGTAACACAACAACATAAAATACAAAGTGATAAAATGGCCAAAGTAACACAACAACATTTAAAATACAAAGTGATAAAATGGCCAAAGTAACACAACAACATTTAAAATACAAAGTGATAAAATGGCCAAAGTAACACAACAACATTTAAAATACAAAGTGATAAAATGGCCAAAGTAACACAACAACATTTAAAATACAAAGTGATAAAATGGCCAAAGTAACACAACAACATTTAAAATACAAAGTGATAAAATGGCCAAAGTGATAAAATGGCCAAAGTAACACAACAACATTTAAAATACAAAGTGATAAAATGTAAAACACAACAACATTTAAAATACAAAGTGATAAAATGGCCAAAGTAACACAACAACATTTAAAATACAAAGTGATAAAATGGCCAAAGTAACACAACAACATTTAAAATACAAAGTGATAAAATGGCCAAAGTAACACAACAACATTTAAAATACAAAGTGATAAAATGGCCAAAGTAACACAACAACATTTAAAATACAAAGTGATAAAATGGCCAAAGTAACACAACAACATTTAAAATACAAATTGATAAAATGGCCAAAGTAACACAACAACATTTAAAATACAAAGTGATAAAATGGCCAAAGTAACACAACAACATTTAAAATACAAAGTGATAAAATGGCCAAAGTAACACAACAACATTTAAAATACAAAGTGATAAAATGGCCAAAGTAACACAACAACATTTAAAATACAAAGTGATAAAATGCCAAAGTAACACAACAACATTTAAAATACAAAGTGATAAAATGGCCAAAGTAACACAACAACATTTAAAATACAAATTGATAAAATAGTAAAGTAACACAACAACCAAAGTAACACAACAACATTTAAAATACAAATTGATAAAATGGCCAAAGTAACACAACAACATTTAAAATACAAATTGACAAAGTAACACAACAACATTTAAAATACAAATGATAAAATGGCCAAAGTAACACAACAACATTTAAAATACAAAGTGATAAAATGATAAAATGGCAAAGTAACACAACAACATTTGATAAAGTAACACAACAACATTTAAAATACAAAGTGATAAAATGGCCAAAGTAACACAACAACATTTAAAATACAAAGTGATAAAATGGCCAAAGTAACACAACAACATTTAAAATACAAAGTGATAAAATGGCCAAAGTAACACAACAACATTGATAAAAGTAACACAACAACATTTAAAATACAAAGTGATAAAATGGCCAAAGTAACACAACAACCAAAGTAACACAACAACATTTAAAATACAAAGTGATAAAATGGCCAAAGTAACAACAACAACATTTAAAACAACATTTAAAATACAAATGATAAAATGGCCAAAGTAACACAACAACATTTAAAATACAAAGTGATAAAATGGCCAAAGTAACACAACAACATTTAAAATACAAAGTGATAAAATAATAAAGTAACACAACAACATTTAAAATACAAAGTGATAAAATGGCCAAAGTAACACAACAACATTTAAAATACAAAGTGATAAAATGGCCAAAGTAACACAACAACATTTAAAATACAAAGTGATAAAATGGCCAAAGTAACACAACAACATTTAAAATACAAAGTGATAAAATAAATGGCCAAAGTAACACAACAACATTTAAAATACAAAGTGATAAAATGGCCAAAGTAACACAACAACATTTAAAATACAAAGTGATAAAATGGCCAAAGTAACACAACAACATTTAAAATACAAAGATGATAAAGTGATAAAATGGCCAAAGTAACACAACAACATACAAAGTGATAAAATGGCCAAAGTAACACAACAACATTTAAAATACAAAGTGATAAAATGGCCAAAGTAACACAACAACATTTAAAATACAAAGTGATAAAATGGCCAAAGTAACACAACAACATTTAAAATACAAAGTGATAAAATGGCCAAAGTAACACAACAACATTTAAAATAAAACAAAGTAACACAACAACATTTGATAAAATGGCCAAAGTAACACAACAACATTTAAAATACAAAGTGATAAAATGGCCAAAGTAACACAACAACATTTAAAATACAAAGTGATAAAATGGCCAAAGTAACACAACAACATTTAAAATACAAAGTGATAAAATGGCCAAAGTAACACAACAACATTTAAAATACAAAGTGATAAAATGGCCAAAGTAACACAACAACATTTAAAATACAAAGTGATAAAATGGCCAAAGTAACACAACAACATTTAAAATACAAAGTGATAAAATGGCCAAAGTAACACAACAACATTTAAAATACAAAGTGATAAAATGCCAAAGTAACACAACAACATTTAAAATACAAAGTGATAAAAGTAACACAACAACATTTAAAATACAAAGTGATAAAATGGCCAAAGTAACACAACAACATTTAAAATACAAAGTGATAAAATGGCCAAAGTAACACAACAACATTTAAAATACAAAGTGATAAAATGGCCAAAGTAACACAACAACATTTAAAATACAAATTGATAAAATGGCCAAAGTAACACAACAACATTTAAAATACAAATTGATAAAATGGCCAAAGTAACACAACAACATTTAAAATACAAATTGATAAAATGGCCAAAGTAACACAACAACATTTAAAATACAAATTGATAAAATGGCCAAAGTAACACAACAACATTTAAAATACAAATTGATAAAATGGCCAAAGTAACACAACAACATTTAAAATACAAATTGATAAAATGGCCAAAGTAACACAACAACATTTAAAATACAAATTGATAAAATGGCCAAAGTAACACAACAACATTTAAAATACAAATTGATAAAATGGCCAAAGTAACACAACAACATTTAAAATACAAATTGATAAAATGGCCAAAGTAACACAACAAATTTGATACAAAATAAAATGGCCAAAGTAACACAACAAAGTAACACAAAAACACAAACAACATGGCCAAAGTAACACAACAACATTTAAAACAAAGTGATAAAATGGCCAAAGTAACACAACAACATTTAAAATACAAAGTGATAAAATGGCCAAAGTAACACAACAACATTTAAAATACAAAGTGATAAAATGGCCAAAGTAACACAACAACATTTAAAATACAAAGTGATAAAATGGCCAAAGTAACACAACAACATTTAAAATACAAAGTGATAAAATGGCCAAAGTAACACAACAACATTTAAAATACAAAGTGATAAAATATGGCCAAAGTAACACAACAACATTTAAAATACAAAGTGATAAAATGGCCAAAGTAACACAACAACATTTAAAATACAAAGTGATAAAATGGCCAAAGTAACACAACAACATTTAAAATACAAAGTGATAAAATGGCCAAAGTAACACAACAACATTTAAAATACAAAGTGATAAAATGGCCAAAGTAACACAACAACATTTAAAATACAAAGTGATAAAATGGCCAAAGTAACACAACAACATTTAAAATACAAAGTGATAAAATGGCCAAAGTAACACAACAACATTTAAAATACAAATTGATAAAATGGCCAAAGTAACACAACAACATTTAAAATACAAATTGATAAAATGGCCAAAGTAACACAACAACATTTAAAATACAAATTGATAAAATGGCCAAAGTAACACAACAACATTTAAAATACAAATTGATAAAATGGCCAAAGTAACACAACAACATTTAAAATACAAATTGATAAAATGGCCAAAGTAACACAACAACATTTAAAATACAAATTGATAAAATGGCCAAAGTAACACAACAACATTTAAAATACAAAGTGATAAAATGGCCAAAGTAACACAACAACATTTAAAATACAAAGTGATAAAATGGCCAAAGTAACACAACAACATTTAAAATACAAAGTGATAAAATGGCCAAAGTAACACAACAACATTTAAAATACAAAGTGATAAAATGGCCAAAGTAACACAACAACATTTAAAATACAAAGTGATAAAATGGCCAAAGTAACACAACAACATTTAAAATACAAAGTGATGATGAAAATGGCCAAAGTAACACAACAACATTTAAAATACAAATAAAATGATAAAATGGCCAAAGTAACACAACAACATTTTACAAAGTGATAAAATACAAAGTGACAAAAAAATTTAAAATACAAATTGATAAAATACAAAGTGATAAAATGGCCAAAGTAACACAACAACATTTAAAATACAAAGTGATAAAATGGCCAAAGTAACACAACAACATTTAAAATACAAATTGATAAAATGGCCAAAGTAACACAACAACATTTAAAATACAAAGTGATAAAATGGCCAAAGTAACACAACAACATTTAAAATACAAAGTGATAAAATGGCCAAAGTAACACAACAACATTTAAAATACAAAGTGATAAAATGGCCAAAGTAACACAACAACATTTAAAATACAAAGTGATAAAATGGCCAAAGTAACACAACAAGTAAAACAAAGTGATAAAATGGCCAAAGTAACACAACAACATTTAAAATACAAAGTGATAAAATGGCCAAAGTAACACAACAACATTTAAAATACAAAGTGATAAAATGGCCAAAGTAACACAACAACATTTAAAATACAAATTGATAAAATGGCCAAAGTAAAAGTAACACAACAACATTTAAAATACAAAGTGATAAAATGGCCAAAGTAACACAACAACATTTAAAATACAAAGTGATAAAATGGCCAAAGTAACACAACAACATTTAAAATACAAAGTGATAAAATGGCCAAAGTAACACAACAACATTTAAAATACAAATTGATAAAATGGCCAAAGTAACACAACAACATTTAAAATACAAAGTGATAAAATGGCCAAAGTAACACAACAACATTTAAAATACAAAGTGATAAAATGGCCAAAGTAACACAACAACATTTAAAATACAAAGTGATAAAATGGCCAAAGTAACACAACAACATTTAAAATACAAATTGATAAAATGGCCAAAGTAACACAACAACATTTAAAATACAAAGTGATAAAATGGCCAAAGTAACACAACAACATTTAAAATACAAAGTGATAAAATGGCCAAAGTAACACAACAACATTTAAAATACAAAGTGATAAAATGGCCAAAGTAACACAACAACATTTAAAATACAAAGTGATAAAATGGCCAAAGTAACACAACAACATTTAAAATACAAAGTGATAAAATGGCCAAAGTAACACAACAACATTTAAAATACAAAGTGATAAAATGGCCAAAGTAACACAACAACATTTAAAATACAAAGTGATAAAATGGCCAAAGTAACACAACAACATTTAAAATACAAATTGATAAAATGGCCAAAGTAACACAACAACATTTAAAATACAAATTGATAAAATGGCCAAAGTAACACAACAACATTTAAAATACAAAGTGATAAAATGGCCAAAGTAACACAACAACATTTAAAATATTGATAAAATGGCCAAAGTAACACAACAACATTTAAAATACAAATTGATAAAATGGCCAAAGTAACACAACAACATTTAAAATACAAATTGATAAAATGGCCAAAGTAACACAACAACATTTAAAATACAAATTGATAAAATGGCCAAAGTAACACAACAACATTTAAAATACAAATTGATAAAATGGCCAAAGTAACACAACAACATTTAAAATACAAATTGATAAAATGGCCAAAGTAACACAACAACATTTAAAATACAAAGTGATAAAATGGCCAAAGTAACACAACAACATTTAAAATACAAATTGATAAAATGGCCAAAGTAACACAACAACATTTAAAATACAAAGTGATAAAATGGCCAAAGTAACACAACAACATTTAAAATACAAAGTGATAAAATGGCCAAAGTAACACAACAACATTTAAAATACAAAGTGATAAAATGGCCAAAGTAACACAACAACATTTAAAATACAAAGTGATAAAATGGCCAAAGTAACACAACAACATTTAAAATACAAATTGATAAAATGGCCAAAGTAACACAACAACATTTAAAATACAAATTGATAAAATGGCCAAAGTAACACAACAACATTTAAAATACAAAGTGATAAAAATGGCCAAAGTAACACAACAACATTTAAAATACAAAGTGATAAAATGGCCAAAGTAACACAACAACATTTAAAATACAAAGTGATAAAATGGCCAAAGTAACACAACAACATTTAAAATACAAATTTGATAAAATGATAAAATGCCAAAGTAACACAACAACATTTAAAATACAAATTGATAAAATGGCCAAAGTAACACAACAACATTTAAAATACAAATTGATAAAATGGCCAAAGTAACACAACAACATTTAAAATACAAATTGATAAAATGGCCAAAGTAACACAACAACATTTAAAATACAAAGTGATAAAATGGCCAAAGTAACACAACAACATTTAAAATACAAAGTGATAAAATGGCCAAAGTAACACAACAACATTTAAAAACAAAGTGATAAAATGGCCAAAGTAACACAACAACATTTAAAATACAAAGTGATAAAATGGCCAAAGTAACACAACAACATTTAAAATACAAAGTGATAAAATGGCCAAAGTAACACAACAACATTTAAAATACAAAGTGATAAAATGGCCAAAGTAACACAACAACATTTAAAATACAAAGTGATAAAATGGCCAAAGTAACACAACAACATTTAAAATACAAAGTGATAAAATGGCCAAAGTAACACAACAACAAAATTTAAAATTGATAAAATGGCCAAAGTAACACAACAACATTTAAAATACAAAGTGATAAAATGGCCAAAGTAACACAACAACATTTAAAATACAAAGTGATAAAATGGCCAAAGTAACACAACAACATTTAAAATACAAAGTGATAAAATGGCCAAAGTAACACAACAACATTTAAAATAAAAAAGTGATAAAATGGCCAAAGTAACACAACAACATTTAAAATACAAAGTGATAAAATGGCAACAAAGTAACACAACAACATTTAAAATACAAAGTGATAAAATGGCCAAAGTAACACAACAACATTTAAAAAATAACACAACAAAATGATAAAATGGCCAAAGTAACACAACAACATTTAAAATACAAAGTGATAAAATGGCCAAAGTAACACAACAACATTTAAAATACAAAGTGATAAAATGGCCAAAGTAACACAACAACATTTAAAATACAAAGTGATAAAATGGCCAAAGTAACACAACAACATTTAAAATACAAATTGATAAAATGGCCAAAGTAACACAACAACATTTAAAATACAAATTGATAAAATGGCCAAAGTAACACAACAACATTTAAAATACAAATTGATAAAATGCCAAAGTAACACAACAACATTTAAAATACAAATTGATAAAATGGCCAAAGTAACACAACAACATTTAAAATACAAATTGATAAAATGGCCAAAGTAACACAACAACATTTAAAATACAAAGTGATAAAATGGCCAAAGTAACACAACAACATTTAAAATACAAAGTGATAAAATGGCCAAAGTAACACAACAACATTTAAAATACAAAGTGATAAAATGGCCAAAGTAACACAACAACATTTAAAATACAAAGTGATAAAATGGCCAAAGTAACACAACAACATTTAAAATACAAAGTGATAAAATGGCCAAAGTAACACAACAACATTTAAAATACAAATTTGATAAAATGGCCAAAGTAACACAACAACATTTAAAATACAAAGTGATAAAATGGCCAAAGTAACACAACAACATTTAAAATACAAAGTGATAAAATGGCCAAAGTAACACAACAACATTTAAAATACAAAGTGATAAAATGGCCAAAGTAACACAACAACATTTAAAATACAAAGTGATAAAATGGCCAAAGTAACACAACAACATTTAAAATACAAAGTGATAAAATGGCCAAAGTAACACAACAACATTTAAAATACAAAGTGATAAAATGGCCAAAGTAACACAACAACATTTAAAATACAAAGTGATAAAATGGCCAAAGTAACACAACAACATTTAAAATACAAAGTGATAAAATGGCCAAAGTAACACAACAACATTTAAAATACAAATTGATAAAATGGCCAAAGTAACACAACAACATTTAAAATACAAATTGATAAAATGGCCAAAGTAACACAACAACATTTAAAATACAAAGTGATAAAATGGTAAAGTAACACAACAACATTTAAAATACAAAGTGATAAAATGGCCAAAGTAACACAACAACATTTAAAATACAAAGTGATAAAATGGCCAAAGTAACACAACAACATTTAAAATACAAAGTGATAAAATGGCCAAAGTAACACAACAACATTTAAAATACAAAGTGATAAAATGGCCAAAGTAACACAACAACATTTAAAATACAAAGTGATAAAATGGCCAAAGTAACACAACAACATTTAAAATACAAACATTTGATAAAATGGCCAAAGTAACACAACAACATTTAAAATACAAAGTGATAAAATGGCCAAAGTAACACAACAACATTTAAAATACAAATTGATAAAATGGCCAAAGTAACACAACAACATTTAAAATACAAATTGATAAAATGGCCAAAGTAACACAACAACATTTAAAATACAAAGTGATAAAATGGCCAAAGTAACACAACAACATTTAAAATACAAAGTGATAAAATGGCCAAAGTAACACAACAACATTTAAAATACAAAGTGATAAAATGGCCAAAGTAACACAACAACATTTAAAATACAAAGTGTAACACAACAACATTTAAAATACAGGTAAAATGCCAAAGTAACACAACAACATTTAAAATACAAAGTGATAAAAGTAACACAACAACATTTAAAATACAAAGTGATAAAATGGCCAAAGTAACACAACAACATTTAAAATACAAAGTGATAAAATGGCCAAAGTAACACAACAACATTTAAAATACAAAGTGATAAAATGGCCAAAGTAACACAACAACATTTAAAATACAAAGTGATAAAATGGCCAAAGTAACACAACAACATTTAAAATACAAAGTGATAAAATGGCCAAAGTAACACAACAACATTTAAAATACAAAGTGATAAAATGGCCAAAGTAACACAACAACATTTAAAATACAAAGTGATAAAATGGCCAAAGTAACACAACAACATTTAAAATACAAAGTGATAAAATGGCCAAAGTAACACAACAACATTTAAAATACAAAGTGATAAAATGGCCAAAGTAACACAACAACATTTAAAATACAAAGTGATAAAATGGCCAAAGTAACACAACAACATTTAAAATACAAAGTGATAAAATGGCCAAAGTAACACAACAACATTTAAAATACAAAGTGATAAAATGGCCAAAGTAACACAACAACATTTAAAATACAAAGTGATAAAATGGCCAAAGTAACACAACAACAAAATTTAAAATAACACAACAACATTTAAAATACAAAGTGATAAAATGGCCAAAGTAACACAACAACATTTAAAATACAAAGTGATAAAATGGCCAAAGTAACACAACAACATTTAAAATACAAAGTGATAAAATGGCCAAAGTAACACAACAACATTTAAAATACAAAGTGATAAAATGGCCAAAGTAACACAACAACATTTAAAATACAAAATTGATAAAATGGCCAAAGTAACACAACAACATTTAAAATACAAATTGATAAAATGGCCAAAGTAACACAACAACATTTAAAATACAAATTGATAAAATGGCCAAAGTAACACAACAACATTTAAAATACAAATTGATAAAATGGCCAAAGTAACACAACAACATTTAAAATACAAATTGATAAAATGGCCAAAGTAACACAACAACATTTAAAATACAAATTGATAAAATGGCCAAAGTAACACAACAACATTTAAAATACAAAGTAACACAACAACATTTGATAAAATGGCCAAAGTAACACAACAACATTTAAAATACAAAGTGATAAAATGGCCAAAGTAACACAACAACATTTAAAATACAAAGTGATAAAATGGCCAAAGTAACACAACAACATTTAAAATACAAAGTGATAAAATGGCCAAAGTAACACAACAACATTTAAAATACAAAGTGATAAAATGGCCAAAGTAACACAACAACATTTAAAATACAAAGTGATAAAATGGCCAAAGTAACACAACAACATTTAAAATACAAATTTGATAAAATGGCCAAAGTAACACAACAACATTTAAAATACAAAGTGATAAAATGGCCAAAGTAACACAACAACATTTAAAATACAAAGTGATAAAATGGCCAAAGTAACACAACAACATTTAAAATACAAAGTGATAAAATGGCCAAAGTAACACAACAACATTTAAAATACAAAGTGATAAAATGGCCAAAGTAACACAACAACATTTAAAATACAAATTGATAAAATGGCCAAAGTAACACAACAACATTTAAAATACAAATTGATAAAATGGCCAAAGTAACACAACAACATTTAAAATACAAAGTGATAAAATGGCCAAAGTAACACAACAACATTTAAAATACAAATTGATAAAATGGCCAAAGTAACACAACAACATTTAAAATACAAAGTGATAAAATGGCCAAAGTAACACAACAACATTTAAAATACAAAGTGATAAAATGGCCAAAGTAACACAACAACATTTAAAATACAAAGTGATAAAATGGCCAAAGTAACACAACAACATTTAAAATACAAAGTGATAAAACAAAGTAACACAACAACATTTAAAATACAAAGTGATAAAATGGCCAAAGTAACACAACAACATTTAAAATACAAAGTGATAAAATGGCCAAAGTAACACAACAACATTTAAAATACAAATTGATAAAATGGCCAAAGTAACACAACAACATTTAAAATACAAATTAATAAAATGGCTAAAGTAACACAACAACATTTAAAATACAAATTGATAAAATGGCCAAAGTAACACAACAACATTTAAAATACAAATTGATAAAATGGCCAAAGTAACACAACAACATTTAAAATACAAAGTGATAAAATGGCCAAAGTAACACAACAACATTTAAAATACAAAGTGATAAAATGGCCAAAGTAACACAACAACATTTAAAATACAAAGTGATAAAATGGCCAAAGTAACACAACAACATTTTAAAATACAAAGTGATAAAATACAAAGTGATGGCCAAAGTAACACAACAACATTTAAAATACAGTGATAAAATGGCCAAAGTAACACAACAACATTTAAAATGCAAAGTGATAAAATGGCCAAAGTAACACAACAACATTTAAAATACAAAGTGATAAAATGGCCAAAGTAACACAACAACATTTAAAATACAAAGTGATAAAATGGCCAAAGTAACACAACAACATTTAAAATACAAAGTGATAAAATGGCCAAAGTAACACAACAACATTTAAAATACAAAGTGATAAAATGGCCAAAGTAACACAACAACATTTAAAATACAAAAGCCAAAGTAACACAACAACATTTAAAATACAAAGTGATAAAATGGCCAAAGTAACACAACAACATTTAAAATACAAAGTGATAAAATGGCCAAAGTAACACAACAACATTTAAAATACAAAGTGATAAAATGGCCAAAGTAACACAACAACATTTAAAATACAAATTTGATAAAGTGATGGCCAAAGTAACACAACAACATTTAAAATACAAAGTGATAAAATGGCCAAAGTAACACAACAACATTTAAAATACAAAGTGATAAAATGGCCAAAGTAACACAACAACATTTAAAATACAAAGTGATAAAATGGCCAAAGTAACACAACAACATTTAAAATACAAAGTGATAAAATGGCCAAAGTAACACAACAACATTTAAAATACAAAGTGATAAAATGGATAAAATGGCCAAAGTAACACAACAACATTTAAAATACAAATTGATAAAATGGCCAAAAAGTAACACAACAACATTTAAAATACAAATTGATAAAATGGCCAAAGTAACACAACAACATTTAAAATACAAAGTGATAAAATGGCCAAAGTAACACAACAACATTTAAAATACAAAGTGATAAAATGGCCAAAGTAACACAACAACATTTAAAATACAAAGTGATAAAATGGCCAAAGTAACACAACAACATTTAAAATATAAAAAGTGATAAAAACAACATTTAAAATACAAAAAGTAACACAACAACATTTAAAATACAAAGTGATAAAATGGCCAAAGTAACACAACAACATTTAAAATACAAAGTGATAAAATATTTAAAAAAGTAACACAACAACATTTAAAATACAAAAAGTGATAAAATGGCCAAAGTAACACAACAACATTTAAAATACAAAGTGATAAAATGGCCAAAGTAACACAACAACATTTAAAATACAAAGTGATAAAATGGCCAAAGTAACACAACAACATTTAAAATACAAAGTGATAAAATGGCCAAAGTAACACAACAACATTTAAAATACAAAGTGATAAAATGGCCAAAGTAACACAACAACATTTAAAATACAAAGTGATAAAATGGCCAAAGTAACACAACAACATTTAAAATACAAAGTGATAAAATGGCCAAAGTAACACAACAACATTTAAAATACAAAGTGATAAAATGGCCAAAGTAACACAACAACATTTAAAATACAAATTGATAAAATGGCCAAAGTAACACAACAACATTTAAAATACAAATTGATAAAATGGCCAAAGTAACACAACAACATTTAAAATACAAATTGATAAAATGGCCAAAGTAACACAACAACATTTAAAATACAAATTGATAAAATGGCCAAAGTAACACAACAACATTTAAAATACAAATTGATAAAATGGCCAAAGTAACACAACAACATTTAAAATACAAATTGATAAAATGGCCAAAGTAACACAACAACATTTAAAATACAAAGTGATAAAATGGCCAAAGTAACACAACAACATTTAAAATACAAATTGATAAAATGGCCAAAGTAACACAACAACATTTAAAATACAAAGTGATAAAATGAGCAAAGTAACACAACAACATTTAAAAACAAATGATAAAATGGCCAAAGTAACACAACAACATTTAAAATACAAAGTGATAAAATGGCCAAAGTAACACAACAACATTTAAAATACAAAGTGATAAACAAAAGTAACACAACAACCAAAGTGATAAAAAAGTAACACAACAACATTTAAAATACAAAGTGATAAAATGGCCAAAGTAACACAACAACATTTAAAATACAAAGTGATAAAATGGCCAAAGTAACACAACAACATTTAAAATACAAAGTGATAAAATGGCCAAAGTAACACAACAACATTTAAAATACAAAGTGATAAAATGGCCAAAGTAACACAACAACATTTAAAATACAAAGTGATAAAATGGCCAAAGTAACACAACAACATTTAAAATACAAAGTGATAAAATGGCCAAAGTAACACAACAACATTTAAAATACAAATTGATAAAATGGCCAAAGTAACACAACAACATTTAAAATACAAAGTGATAAAATGGCCAAAGTAACACAACAACATTTAAAATACAAAGTGATAACACAACAAAATTTAAAATACAAAGTGGCCAAAGTAACACAACAACATTTAAAATACAAAGTGATAAAATGGCCAAAGTAACACAACAACATTTAAAATACAAAGTGATAAAATGGCCAAAGTAACACAACAACATTTAAAATACAAAGTGATAAAATGGCCAAAGTAACACAACAACATTTAAAATACAAAGTGATAAAATGGCCAAAGTAACACAACAACATTTAAAATACAAAGTGATAAAATGGCCAAAGTAACACAACAACATTTAAAATACAAAGTGATAAAATGGCCAAAGTAACACAACAACATTTAAAATACAAAGTGATAAAATGGCCAAAGTAACACAACAACATTTAAAATACAAAGTGATAAAATGGCCAAAGTAACACAACAACATTTAAAATACAAAGTGATAAAATGGCCAAAGTAACACAACAACATTTAAAATACAAAGTGATAAAATGGCCAAAGTAACACAACAACATTTAAAATACAAAGTGATAAAATATGGCCAAAGTAACACAACAACATTTAAAATACAAAAGTAACACAACAAATTTAAAATACAAAGTGATAAAATGGCCAAAGTAACACAACAACATTTAAAATACAAAGTGATAAAATGGCCAAAGTAACACAACAACATTTAAAATACAAAGTGATAAAATGGCCAAAGTAACACAACAACATTTAAAATACAAATTGATAAAATGGCCAAAGTAACACAACAACATTTAAAATACAAATTGATAAAATGGCCAAAGTAACACAACAACATTTAAAATACAAATTGATAAAATGGCCAAAGTAACACAACAACATTTAAAATACAAATTTAAAATACAACAAATTTGATACAAAGTGATAAATGGCCAAAGTAACACAACAACATTTAAAATACAAAGTGATAAAATGGCCAAAGTAACACAACAACATTTAAAATACAAAGTGATAAAATGGCCAAAGTAACACAACAACATTTTGATAAAAAAAGTAACACAACAACAAAGTGATAAAATGGTAAAGTAACACAACAACATTTAAAATACAAAGTGATAAAATGGTAAAGTAAAGTAACACAACAACATTTAAAATACAAAGTGATAAAATGGCCAAAGTAACACAACAACATTTAAAATACAAAGTGATAAAATGGCAACAAAGTAACACAACAACATTTAAAATACAAAGTGATAAAATGGCCAAAGTAACACAACAACATTTAAAATACAAATTGATAAAATGGCCAAAGTAACACAACAACATTTAAAATACAAATTGATAAAATGGCCAAAGTAACACAACAACATTTAAAATACAAATTGATAAAATGGCCAAAGTAACACAACAACATTTAAAATACAAATTGATAAAATGGCCAAAGTAACACAACAACATTTAAAATACAAATTGATAAAATGCCAAAGTAACACAACAACATTTAAAATACAGAGATAAAATGGCCAAAGTAACACAACAACATTTAAAATACAAAGTGATAAAATGGCCAAAGTAACACAACAACATTTAAAATACAAATTGATAAAATGGCCAAAGTAACACAACAACATTTAAAATACAAAGTGATAAAATGGCCAAAGTAACACAACAACATTTAAAATACAAAGTGATAAAATGGCCAAAGTAACACAACAACATTTAAAATACAAAGTGATAAAATGGCCAAAGTAACACAACAACATTTAAAATACAAAGTGATAAAATGCCAAAGTAACACAACAACATTTAAAATACAAATGAAAATGGCCAAAGTAACACAACAACATTTAAAATACAAAGTGATAAAATGGCCAAAGTAACACAACAACATTTAAAATACAAAGTGATAAAATGGCCAAAGTAACACAACAACATTTAAAATACAAAGTGATAAAATGGCCAAAGTAACACAACAACATTTAAAATACAAAGTGATAAAATGGCCAAAGTAACACAACAACATTTAAAATACAAAGTGATAAAATGGCCAAAGTAACACAACAACATTTAAAATACAAATTGATAAAATGGCCAAAGTAACACAACAACATTTAAAATACAAATTGATAAAATGGCCAAAGTAACACAACAACATTTAAAATACAAATTGATAAAATGGATAAAACAAAGTGATAAAAAGTAACACAACAACATTTAAAATACAAAGTGATAAAATGGCCAAAGTAACACAACAACATTTAAAATACAAAGTGATAAAATGGCCAAATAACACAACAACATTTAAAATACAAAGTGATAACAAAGTAACACAACAACATTTAAAATACAAAGTGATAAAATGGCCAAAGTAACACAACAACATTTAAAATACAAAGTGATAAAATGGCCAAAGTAACACAACAACATTTAAAATACAAAGTGATAAAATGGCCAAAGTAACACAACAACATTTAAAATACAAAGTGATAAAATGGCCAAAGTAACACAACAACATTTAAAATACAAACAACATTGATAAAATGGCCAAAGTAACACAACAACATTTAAAATACAAAGTGATAAAATGGCCAAAGTAACACAACAACATTTAAAATACAAAGTGATAAAATGGCCAAAGTAACACAACAACATTTAAAATACAAAGTGATAAAATGGCCAAAGTAACACAACAACATTTAAAATACAAAGTGATAAAATGGCCAAAGTAACACAACAACATTTAAAATACAAAGTGATAAAATGGCCAAAGTAACACAACAACATTTAAAATTGATAAAAAAAGTAACACAACAACATTTAAAATACAAAGTGATAAAATGATAACACAACAACATTTAAAATACAAAGTGATAAAATGGCCAAAGTAACACAACAACATTTAAAATACAAAGTGATAAAATGGCCAAAGTAACACAACAACATTTAAAATACAAATTGATAAAATGGCCAAAGTAACACAACAACATTTAAAATACAAATTGATAAAATGGCCAAAGTAACACAACAACATTTAAAATACAAATTGATAAAATGGCCAAAGTAACACAACAACATTTAAAATACAAATTGATAAAATGGCCAAAGTAACACAACAACATTTAAAATACAAATTGATAAAATGGCCAAAGTAACACAACAACATTTAAAATACAAATTGATAAAATGGCCAAAGTAACACAACAACATTTAAAATACAAATGAAAATGATAAAATACATTTAAAATACAAAGTGATAAAATGGCCAAAGTAAAGTAACACAACAACATTTAAAATACAAATTGATAAAATGGCCAAAGTAACACAACAACATTTAAAATACAAAGTGATAAAATGGCCAAAGTAACACAACAACATTTAAAATACAAAAAGTGATAAAATGGCCAAAGTAACACAACAACATTTAAAAAAATAACACAACAAATTTGATAAAATGGCCAAAGTAACACAACAACATTTAAAATACAAAGTGATAAAATGGCCAAAGTAACACAACAACATTTAAAATACAAAGTGATAAAATGGCCAAAGTAACACAACAACATTTAAAATACAAAGTGATAAAATGGCCAAAGTAACACAACAACATTTAAAATACAAAGTGATAAAATGGCCAAAGTAACACAACAACATTTAAAATACAAATTGATAAAATGGCCAAAGTAACACAACAACATTTAAAATACAAAGTGATAAAATGGCCAAAGTAACACAACAACATTTAAAATACAAAGTGATAAAATGGCCAAAGTAACACAACAACATTTAAAATACAAAGTGATAAAATGGCCATAAAGTAACACAACAACATTTAAAATACAAAGTGATAAAATGGCCAAAGTAACACAACAACATTTAAAATACAAAGTGATAAAATGCCAAAGTAACACAACAACCAAATTGATAAAAGTAACACAACAACATTTAAAATACAAATTGATAAAATGGCCAAAGTAACACAACAACATTTAAAATACAAAGTGATAAAATGGCCAAAGTAACACAACAACATTTAAAATACAAAGTGATAAAATGGCCAAAGTAACACAACAACATTTAAAATACAAAGTGATAAAATGCCAAAGTAACACAACAACATTTAAAATACAAAGTGATAAAATGGCCAAAGTAACACAACAACATTTAAAATACAAAGTGATAAAATGGCCAAAGTAACACAACAACATTTAAAATACAAATTGATAAAATGGCCAAAGTAACACAACAACATTTAAAATACAAAGTGATAAAAATGGCCAAAGTAACACAACAACATTTAAAATACAAAGTGATAAAATGGCCAAAGTAACACAACAACATTTAAAATACAAAGTGATAAAATGGCCAAAGTAACACACAACAACATTTAAAATACAAAGTGATAAAATGGCCAAAGTAACACAACAACATTTAAAATACAAAGTGATAAAATGGCCAAAGTAACACAACAACATTTAAAATACAAATTGATAAAATGGCCAAAGTAACACAACAACATTTAAAATACAAAGTGATAAAATGGCCAAAGTAACACAACAACATTTAAAATACAAAGTGATAAAATGGCCAAAGTAACACAACAACATTTAAAATACAAAGTGATAAAATGGCCAAAGTAACACAACAACATTTAAAATACAAAGTGATAAAATGGCCAAAGTAACACAACAACATTTAAAATACAAAGTGATAAAATGGCCAAAGTAACACAACAACATTTAAAATACAAAGTGATAAAATAAAGTAACACAACAACATAAAAACAAAGTGATAAAATGGCCAAAGTAACACAACAACATTTAAAATACAAAGTGATAAAATGGTAAAAGTAACACAACAACATTTAAAATACAAAGTGATAAAATGGCCAAAGTAACACAACAACATTTAAAATACAAAGTGATAAAATAAAGTAACACAACAACATTTAAAATACAAAGTGATAAAATACAAAGTGATAAAAAGTAACACAACAACATTTAAAATACAAAGTGATAAAATGGCCAAAGTAACACAACAACATTTAAAATACAAAGTGATAAAATGGCCAAAGTAACACAACAACATTTAAAATACAAAGTGATAAAATGGCCAAAGTAACACAACAACATTTAAAATACAAAGTGATAAAATGGCCAAAGTAACACAACAACATTTAAAATACAAAGTGATAAAATGGCCAAAGTAACACAACAACATTTAAAATACAAAGTGATAAAATGGCCAAAGTAACACAACAACATTTAAAATACAAAGTGATAAAATGGCCAAAGTAACACAACAACATTTAAAATACAAATTGATAAAATGGCCAAAGTAACACAACAACATTTAAAATACAAATTGATAAAATGGCCAAAGTAACACAACAACATTTAAAATACAAATTGATAAAATGGCCAAAGTAACACAACAACATTTAAAATACAAATTGATAAAATGGCCAAAGTAACACAACAACATTTAAAATACAAATTGATAAAATGGCCAAAGTAACACAACAACATTTAAAATACAAAGTGATAAAATGGCCAAAGTAACACAACAACATTTAAAATACAAAGTGATAAAATGGCCAAAGTAACACAACAACATTTAAAATACAAATTTAAAATGATAAAATGGCCAAAGTAACACAACAACATTTAAAATACAAAGTGATAAAATGGCCAAAGTAACACAACAACATTTAAAATACAAAGTGATAAAATGGCCAAAGTAACACAACAACATTTAAAATACAAAGTGATAAAATGGCCAAAGTAACACAACAACATTTAAAATACAAATTGATAAAATGGCCAAAGTAACACAACAACATTTAAAATACAAAGTGATAAAATGGCCAAAGTAACACAACAACATTTAAAATACAAAGTGATAAAATGGCCAAAGTAACACAACAACATTTAAAATACAAAGTGATAAAATGGCCAAAGTAACACAACAACATTTAAAATACAAAGTGATAAAATGGCCAAAGTAACACAACAACATTTAAAATACAAAGTGATAAAATAGTAAAGTAACACAACAACATTTAAAATACAAATTGATAAAATGGCCAAAGTAACACAACAACATTTAAAATACAAATTGATAAAATGGCCAAAGTAACACAACAACATTTAAAATACAAATTGATAAAATGGCCAAAGTAACACAACAACATTTAAAATACAAATTGATAAAATGGCCAAAGTAACACAACAACATTTAAAATACAAATTGATAAAATGGCCAAAGTAACACAACAACATTTAAAATACAAATTGATAAAATGGCCAAAGTAACACAACAACATTTAAAATACAAATTGATAAAATGGCCAAAGTAACACAACAACATTTAAAATACAAAGTGATAAAATGGCCAAAGTAACACAACAACATTTAAAATACAAATTGATAAAATGGCCAAAGTAACACAACAACATTTAAAATACAAATTGATAAAAATGCCAAAGTAACACAACAACATTTAAAATACAAAGTGATAAAATGGCCAAAGTAACACAACAACAACATGATAAAATAAAGTAACACAACAACAGTGATAAAAGTGATAAAATGGCCAAAGTAACACAACAACATTTAAAATACAAAGTGATAAAATGGCCAAAGTAACACAACAACATTTAAAATACAAATTGATAAAATGGCCAAAGTAACACAACAACATTTAAAATACAAAGTGATAAAATGGCCAAAGTAACACAACAACATTTAAAATACAAAGTGATAAAATGGCCAAAGTAACACAACAACATTTAAAATACAAAGTGATAAAATGGCCAAAGTAACACAACAACATTTAAAATACAAAGTGATAAAATGGCCAAAGTAACACAACAACATTTAAAATACAAAGTGATAAAATGGCCAAAGTAACACAACAACATTTAAAATACAAATTGATAAAATGGCCAAAGTAACACAACAACATTTAAAATACAAAGTGATAAAATGATAAAATGGCCAAAGTAACACAACAACATTTAAAAAAATACAAATAAAATGATAAAATGGCCAAAGTAACACAACAACATTTAAAATACAAAGTGATAAAATGGCCAAAGTAACACAACAACATTTAAAATACAAAGTGATAAAATGGCCAAAGTAACACAACAACATTTAAAACAACAAGTGATTTAAAATAACACAACAACATTTAAAATACAAAGTGATAAAATGGCCAAAGTAACACAACAACATTTAAAATACAAAGTGATAAAATGGCCAAAGTAACACAACAACATTTAAAATACAAAGTGATAAAATGGCCAAAGTAACACAACAACATTTAAAATACAAAGTGATAAAATGGCCAAAGTAACACAACAACATTTAAAATACAAAGTGATAAAATGGCCAAAGTAACACAACAACATTTAAAATACAAAGTGATAAAATGGCCAAAGTAACACAACAACATTTAAAATACAAAGTGATAAAATGGCCAAAGTAACACAACAACATTTAAAATACAAAGTGATAAAATGGCCAAAGTAACACAACAACATTTAAAATACAAATTGATAAAATGGCCAAAGTAACACAACAACATTTAAAATACAAAGTGATAAAATAGTAAAGTAACACAACAACATTTAAAATACAAAGTGATAAAATGGCCAAAGTAACACAACAACATTTAAAATACAAAGTGATAAAATGGCCAAAGTAACACAACAACATTTAAAATACAAATGATAAAATGATAAAACAACATTTAAAAAGTAACACAACAACATTTAAAATACAAAGTGATAAAATGGCCAAAGTAACACAACAACATTTAAAATACAAAGTGATAAAATGGCCAAAGTAACACAACAACATTTAAAATACAAATTGATAAAATGGCCAAAGTAACACAACAACATTTAAAATACAAATTGATAAAATGGCCAAAGTAACACAACAACATTTAAAATACAAAGTGATAAAATGGCCAAAGTAACACAACAACATTTAAAATACAAATTGATAAAATGGCCAAAGTAACACAACAACATTTAAAATACAAATAAAATGGCCAAAGTAACACAACAACATTTAAAATACAAAGTGATAAAATGGCCAAAGTAACACAACAACATTTAAAATACAAAGTGATAAAATGGCCAAAAGTAACACAACAACATTTAAAATACAAAGTGATAAAATGGCCAAAGTAACACAACAACATTTAAAATACAAAGTGATAAAATGGCCAAAGTAACACAACAACATTTAAAATACAAATTGATAAAATGGCCAAAGTAACACAACAACATTTAAAATACAAAGTGATAAAATGGCCAAAGTAACACAACAACATTTAAAATACAAAGTGATAAAATGGCCAAAGTAACACAACAACATTTAAAATACAAAGTGATAAAATATAAAAGTAACACAACAAATTTAAAATACAAAGTGATAAAAAGTAAAGTAACACAACAACATTTAAAATACAAAGTGATAAAATGGCCAAAGTAAAGTAACAACAACAAAGTGATAAAATGGCCAAAGTAACACAACAACATTTAAAATACAAAGTGATAAAATGGCCAAAGTAACACAACAACATTTAAAATACAAAGTGATAAAATGGCCAAAGTAACACAACAACATTTAAAATACAAATTGATAAAATGGCCAAAGTAACACAACAACATTTAAAATTTAAAATACAAATTGATAAAATGGCCAAAGTAACACAACAACATTTAAAATACAAATTGATAAAATGGCCAAAGTAACACAACAACATTTAAAATACAAAGTGATAAAATGGCCAAAGTAACACAACAACATTTAAAATACAAAGTGATAAAATGGCCAAAGTAACACAACAACATTTAAAATACAAAGTGATAAAATGGCCAAAGTAACACAACAACATTTAAAATACAAAGTGATAAAATGGCCAAAGTAACACAACAACATTTAAAATACAAAGTGATAAAATGGCCAAAGTGATAAAATGGCCAAAGTAACACAACAACATTTAAAATACAAAGTGATAAAATGGCCAAAGTAACACAACAACATTTAAAATACAAAGTGATAAAATGGCCAAAGTAACACAACAACATTTAAAATACAAAGTGATAAAATGGCCAAAGTAACACAACAACATTTAAAATACAAAGTGATAAAATGGCCAAAGTAACACAACAACATTTACAAAGTGATAAAATGGCCAAAGTAACACAACAACATTTAAAATACAAAGTGATAAAATGGCCAAAGTAACACAACAACATTTAAAATACAAAGTGATAAAATGGCCAAAGTAACACAACAACATTTAAAATACAAAGTGATAAAATGGCCAAAGTAACACAACAACATTTAAAATACAAAGTGATAAAATGGCCAAAGTAACACAACAACATTTAAAATACAAAGTGATAAAATGGCCAAAGTAACACAACAACATTTAAAATACAAATTGATAAAATGGCCAAAGTAACACAACAACATTTAAAATACAAATTGATAAAATATGCAAAGTAACACAACAACATTTAAAATACAAATTGATAAAATGGCCAAAGTAACACAACAACATTTAAAATACAAATTGATAAAATGGCCAAAGTAACACAACAACATTTAAAATACAAATTGATAAAATGGCCAAAGTAACACAACAACATTTAAAATACAAATTGATAAAATGGCCAAAGTAACACAACAACATTTAAAATACAAATTGATAAAATGGCCAAAGTAACACAACAACATTTAAAATACAAAGTGATAAAACATTTAAAAAGTAACACAACAACATTTAAAATACAAAGTGATAAAATGGCCAAAGTAACACAACAACATTTAAAATACAAAGTGATAAAATGGCCAAAGTAACACAACAACATTTAAAATACAAAGTGATAAAATGGCCAAAGTAACACAACAACATTTAAAATACAAAGTGATAAAATGGCCAAAGTAACACAACAACATTTAAAATACAAAGTGATAAAATGGCCAAAGTAACACAACAACATTTAAAATACAAAGTGATAAAATGGCCAAAGTAACACAACAACATTTAAAATACAAAGTGATAAAATGGCCAAAGTAACACAACAACATTTAAAATACAAAGTGATAAAATGGTAAAGTAACACAACAACATTTAAAATACAAATTGATAAAATGGCACAAAAGTAACACAACAACATTTAAAATACAAAGTGATAAAATGGCCAAAGTAACACAACAACATTTAAAATACAAAGTGATAAAAAATGGCCAAAGTAACACAACAACATTTAAAATACAAAGTGATAAAATGGCCAAAGTAACACAACAACATTTAAAATACAAAGTGATAAAATGGCCAAAGTAACACAACAACATTTAAAAACAAATGATAAAATAAAAGTAACACAACAACATTTAAAATACAAATGATAAAATGGCCAAAGTAACACAACAACATTTAAAATACAAAGTGATAAAATGGCCAAAGTAACACAACAACATTTAAAATACAAAGTGATAAAATGGCCAAAGTAACACAACAACATTTAAAATACAAAGTGATAAAATGGCCAAAGTAACACAACAACATTTAAAATACAAAGTGATAAAATGGCCAAAGTAACACAACAACATTTAAAATACAAAGTGATAAAATGGCCAAAGTAACACAACAACATTTAAAATACAAAGTGATAAAATGGCCAAAGTAACACAACAACATTTAAAATACAAATTGATAAAATGGCCAAAGTAACACAACAACATTTAAAATACAAAGTGATAAAATGGCCAAAGTAACACAACAACATTTAAAATACAAAGTGATAAAATGGCCAAAGTAACACAACAACATTTAAAATACAAATTGATAAAATGGCCAAAGTAACACAACAACATTTAAAATACAAAGTGATAAAATGGCCAAAGTAACACAACAACATTTAAAATACAAAGTGATAAAATGGCCAAAGTAACACAACAACATTTAAAATACAAAGTGATAAAATGGCCAAAGTAACACAACAACATTTAAAATACAAAGTGATAAAATGGCCAAAGTAACACAACAACATTTAAAATACAAATTGATAAAATGGCCAAAGTAACACAACAACATTTAAAATACAAATTGATAAAATGGCCAAAGTAACACAACAACATTTAAAATACAAAATGATGCCAAAGTAACACAACAACATTTAAAATACAAAGTGATAAAATGGCCAAAGTAACACAACAACATTTAAAATACAAAGTGATAAAATGGCCAAAGTAACACAACAACATTTAAAATAACACAACAATGCCAAAAACACAACAATTTAAAATACAAAGTGATAAAATGGCCAAAGTAACACAACAACATTTAAAATACAAAGTGATAAAATGGCCAAAGTAACACAACAACATTTAAAATACAAAGTGATAAAATGGCCAAAGTAACACAACAACATTTAAAATACAAAGTGATAAAATGGCCAAAGTAACACAACAACATTTAAAATACAAATTGATAAAATGGCCAAAGTAACACAACAACATTTAAAATACAAAGTGATAAAATGGCCAAAGTAACACAACAACATTTAAAATACAAAGTGATAAAATGGCCAAAGTAACACAACAACATTTAAAATACAAAGTGATAAAATGGCCAAAGTAACACAACAACATTTAAAATACAAATTGATAAAATGGCCAAAGTAACACAACAACATTTAAAATACAAATTGATAAAATGGCCAAAGTAACACAACAACATTTAAAATACAAAGTGATAAAATGGCCAAAGTAACACAACAACATTTAAAATACAAAGTGATAAAATGGCCAAAGTAACACAACAACATTTAAAATACAAAGTGATAAAATGGCCAAAGTAACACAACAACATTTAAAATACAAAGTGATAAAATGGCAAAGTAACACAACAACAAAGTAACACAACAACATTTAAAATACAAAGTAACACAACAACATTTGATAAAATGGCCAAAGTGATAAAAAGTAACACAACAACATTTAAAATACAAAGTGATAAAATGGCCAAAGTAACACAACAACATTTAAAATACAAAGTGATAAAATGGCCAAAGTAACACAACAACATTTAAAATACAAATTGATAAAATGGCCAAAGTAACACAACAACATTTAAAATACAAAGTGATAAAATGGCCAAAAAGTAACACAACAACATTTAAAATACAAAGTGATAAAATGGCCAAAGTAACACAACAACATTTAAAATACAAACAACATTGATAAAATGGCCAAAGTAACACAACAACATTTAAAATACAAAGTGATAAAATGGCCAAAGTAACACAACAACATTTAAAATACAAAGTGATAAAATGGCCAAAGTAACACAACAACATTTAAAATACAAAGTGATAAAATGGCCAAAGTAACACAACAACATTTAAAATACAAATTGATAAAATGGCCAAAGTAACACAACAACATTTAAAATACAAAGTGATAAAATGGCCAAAGTAACACAACAACATTTAAAATACAAATTGATAAAATGGCCAAAGTAACACAACAACATTTAAAATACAAATTGATAAAATGGCCAAAGTAACACAACAACATTTAAAATACAAATTGATAAAATAAAGTAACACAAAAGTAACACAACAACATTTAAAATACAAATTGATAAAATGGCCAAAGTAACACAACAACATTTAAAATACAAATTGATAAAATGGCCAAAGTAACACAACAACATTTAAAATACAAAGTGATAAAATGGCCAAAGTAACACAACAACATTTAAAATACAAATTGATAAAATGGCCAAAGTAACACAACAACATTTAAAATACAAAGTGATAAAATGGCCAAAGTAACACAACAACATTTAAAATACAAAGTGATAAAATGGCCAAAGTAACACAACAACATTTAAAATACAAAGTGATAAAATGGCCAAAGTAACACAACAACATTTAAAATACAAAGTGATAAAATGGCCAAAGTAACACAACAACATTTAAAATACAAAGTGATAAAATGGCCAAAGTAACACAACAACATTTAAAATACAAAGTGATAAAATGGAAAAAGTAACACAACAACATTTAAAATACAAAGTGATAAAATGGCCAAAGTAACACAACAACATTTAAAATACAAAGTGATAAAATGGCCAAAGTAACACAACAACATTTAAAATACAATTTAAAACAACATTTAAAATACAAAGTGATAAAATGGCCAAAGTAACACAACAACATTTAAAAACAAAGTGATAAAATGGCCAAAGTAACACAACAACATTTAAAATACAAAGTGATAAAATGGCCAAAGTAACACAACAACATTTAAAATACAAAGTGATAAAATGGCCAAAGTAACACAACAACATTTAAAATACAAAGTGATAAAATGGCCAAAGTAACACAACAACATTTAAAATACAAAGTGATAAAATGGCCAAAGTAACACAACAACATTTAAAATACAAAGTGATAAAATGGCAACATTTAAAAGTAACACAACAACATTTAAAATACAAAGTGATAAAATGGCCAAAGTAACACAACAACATTGATAAAATGGCCAAAGTAACACAACAACATTTAAAATACAAAGTGATAAAATGGCCAAAGTAACACAACAACATTTAAAATACAAATTGATAAAATGGCCAAAGTAACACAACAACATTTAAAATACAAAGTGATAAAATGGCCAAAGTAACACAACAACATTTAAAATACAAATTGATAAAATGGCCAAAGTAACACAACAACATTTAAAATACAAATTGATAAAATGGCCAAAGTAACACAACAACATTTAAAATACAAAGTGATAAAATGGCCAAAGTAACACAACAACATTTAAAATACAAAGTGATAAAATGGCCAAAGTAACACAACAACATTTAAAATACAAAGTGATAAAATGGCCAAAGTAACACAACAACATTTAAAATACAAAGTGATAAAATGGCCAAAGTAACACAACAACATTTAAAATACAAAGTGATAAAATGGATAAAAAGTAACACAACAACATTTAAAATACAAAGTGATAAAATGGCCAAAGTAACACAACAACATTTAAAATACAAAGTGATAAAATGCCAAAGTAACACAACAACATTTAAAATACAAAGTGATAAAATGGCCAAAGTAACACAACAACATTTAAAATACAAAGTGATAAAATGGCCAAAGTAACACAACAACATTTAAAATACAAAGTGATAAAATGGCCAAAGTGATAAAAAGCCAAAGTAACACAACAACATTTAAAATACAAAGTGATAAAATGGCCAAAGTAACACAACAACATTTAAAATACAAAGTGATAAAATGGCCAAAGTAACACAACAACATTTAAAATACAAATTGATAAAATGGCCAAAGTAACACAACAACATTTAAAATACAAATTGATAAAATGGCCAAAGTAACACAACAACATTTAAAATACAAAGTGATAAAATGGCCAAAGTAACACAACAACATTTAAAATACAAATTGATAAAATGGCCAAAGTAACACAACAACATTTAAAATACAAATTGATAAAATGGCCAAAGTAACACAACAACATTTAAAATACAAAGTGATAAAATGGCCAAAGTAACACAACAACATTTAAAATACAAAGTGATAAAATGGCCAAAGTAACACAACAACATTTAAAATACAAAGTGATAAAATGGCCAAAGTAACACAACAACATTTAAAATACAAAGTGATAAAATGGCCAAAGTAACACAACAACATTTAAAAAAAAGTGAAAATGATACAAATGGCCAAAAGTAACACAACAACATTTAAAATACAAAGTGATAAAATGGCCAAAGTAACACAACAACATTTAAAATACAAAGTGATAAAATGGCCAAAGTAACACAACAACATTTAAAATACAAAGTGATAAAATGGCCAAAGTAACACAACAACATTTAAAATACAAAGTGATAAAATGGCCAAAGTAACACAACAACATTTAAAATACAAAGTGATAAAATGGCCAAAGTAACACAACAACATTTAAAATACAAAGTGATAAAATGGCCAAAGTAACACAACAACATTTAAAATACAAAGTGATAAAATGGCCAAAGTAACACAACAACATTTAAAATACAAAGTGATAAAATGGCCAAAGTAACACAACAACATTTAAAATACAAATTGATAAAATGGCCAAAGTAACACAACAACATTTAAAATACAAATTTGATAAAATGGCCAAAGTAACACACAACAACATTTAAAATACAAAGTGATAAAATGGCCAAAGTAACACAACAACATTTAAAATACAAAGTGATAAAATGGCCAAAGTAACACAACAACATTTAAAATACAAAGTGATAAAATGGCCAAAGTAACACAACAACATTTAAAATACAAAGTGATAAAATGGCCAAAGTAACACAACAACATTTAAAATACAAAGTGATAAAATGGCCAAAGTAACACAACAACATTTAAAATACAAAGTGATAAAATGGCCAAAGTAACACAACAACATTTAAAATACAAAGTGATAAAATGGCCAAAGTAACACAACAACATTTAAAATACAAATTGATAAAATGGCCAAAGTAACACAACAACATTTAAAATACAAATTGATAAAATGGCCAAAGTAACACAACAACATTTAAAATACAAATTGATAAAATGGATAAAAAGTAACACAACAACATTTAAAATACAAATTGATAAAATGGCCAAAGTAACACAACAACATTTAAAATACAAATTGATAAAATGGCCAAAGTAACACAACAACATTTAAAATACAAAGTGATAAAATGGCCAAAGTAACACAACAACATTTAAAATACAAAGTGATAAAATACAAAGTGATAAAAGTAACACAACAACATTTAAAATACAAAGTGATAAAATGGCCAAAGTAACACAACAACATTTAAAATACAAAGTGATAAAATGGCCAAAGTAACACAACAACATTTAAAATACAAAGTGATAAAATGGCCAAAGTAACACAACAACATTTAAAATACAAAGTGATAAAATGGCCAAAGTAACACAACAACATTTAAAATACAAAGTGATAAAATGGCCAAAGTAACACAACAACATTTAAAATACAAAGTGATAAAATGGCCAAAGTAACACAACAACATTTAAAATACAAAGTGATAAAATGGCCAAAGTAACACAACAACATTTAAAATACAAAGTGATAAAATGGCCAAAGTAACACAACAACATTTAAAATACAAAGTGATAAAATGGCCAAAGTAACACAACAACATTTAAAATACAAAGTGATAAAATGGCCAAAGTAACACAACAACATTTAAAATACAAATTGATAAAATGGCCAAAGTAACACAACAACATTTAAAATACAAATTGATAAAATGGCCAAAGTAACACAACAACATTTAAAATACAAAGTGATAAAATGGCCAAAGTAACACAACAACATTTAAAATACAAAGTGATAAAATGGCCAAAGTAACACAACAACATTTAAAATACAAAGTGATAAAATGCCAAAGCCAAAGTAACACAACAACATTTAAAATACAAAGTGATAAAATGGCCAAAGTAACACAACAACATTTAAAATACAAAGTGATAAAATGGCCAAAGTAACACAACAACATTTAAAATACAAAGTGATAAAATGGAAAAAGTAACACAACAACATTTAAAATACAAAGTGATAAAATGGCCAAAGTAACACAACAACATTTAAAATACAAAGTGATAAAATAAAATGTACCAAAGTAACACAACAACATTTAAAATACAAAGTGATAAAATGGCCAAAGTAACACAACAACATTTAAAATACAAAGTGATAAAATGGCCAAAGTAACACAACAACATTTAAAATACAAAGTGATAAAATGGCCAAAGTAACACAACAACATTTAAAATACAAAGTGATAAAATGGCCAAAGTAACACAACAACATTTAAAATACAAAGTGATAAAATGGCCAAAGTAACACAACAACATTTAAAATACAAATTGATAAAATGGCCAAAGTAACACAACAACATTTAAAATACAAATTGATAAAATGGTAAAGTAACACAACAACATTTAAAATACAAATTGATAAAATGGCCAAAGTAACACAACAACATTTAAAATACAAATTGATAAAATGGCCAAAGTAACACAACAACATTTAAAATACAAATTGATAAAATGGCCAAAGTAACACAACAACATTTAAAATACAAATTGATAAAATGGCCAAAGTAACACAACAACATTTAAAATACAAATTGATAAAATGGCCAAAGTAACACAACAACATTTAAAATACAAAGTGATAAAATGGCCAAAGTAACACAACAACATTTAAAATACAAAGTGATAAAAACAACATTTAAAATACAAAGTGATAAAAGTAACACAACAACATTTAAAATACAAAGTGATAAAATGGCCAAAGTAACACAACAACATTTAAAATACAAAGTGATAAAATGGCCAAAGTAACACAACAACATTTAAAATACAAAGTGATAAAATGGCCAAAGTAACACAACAACATTTAAAATACAAAGTGATAAAATGGCCAAAGTAACACAACAACATTTAAAATACAAAGTGATAAAATAAAATAAAGTAACACAACAACATTTAAAATACAAAGTGATAAAATGGCCAAAGTAACACAACAACATTTTAAAATGATAAAATGGCCAAAGATTTAAAATGATAAAATGGTAAAGTAACACAACAACATTTAAAATACAAAGTGATAAAATGGCCAAAGTAACACAACAACATTTAAAATACAAAGTGATAAAATGCCAAAGTAACACAACAACATTTAAAATACAAAGTGATAAAATGGCCAAAGTAACACAACAACATTTAAAATACAAAGTGATAAAATGGCCAAAGTAACACAACAACATTTAAAATACAAAGTGATAAAATGGCCAAAGTAACACAACAACATTTAAAATACAAAGTGATAAAATGGCCAAAGTAACACAACAACATTTAAAATACAAAGTGATAAAATGGCCAAAGTAACACAACAACATTTAAAATACAAAGTGATAAAATGGCCAAAGTAACACAACAACATTTAAAATACAAAGTGATAAAATGGTAAAGTAACACAACAACATTTAAAATACAAAGTGATAAAATGATTTAAAATACAAAGTGAAAATGGCCAAAGTAACACAACAACATTTAAAATACAAAGTGATAAAATGGCCAAAGTAACACAACAACATTTAAAAAAATGATAAAATGGCCAAAGTAACACAACAACATAAAATACAAAGTGATAAAATGGCCAAAGTAACACAACAACATTTAAAATACAAATTGATAAAATGGCCAAAGTAACACAACAACATTTAAAATACAAATTGATAAAATGGCCAAAGTAACACAACAACATTTAAAATACAAATTGATAAAATGGCCAAAGTAACACAACAACATTTAAAATACAAATTGATAAAAAAATACAAATTGATAAAATGGCCAAAGTAACACAACAACATTTAAAATACAAAGTGATAAAATGGCCAAAGTAACACAACAACATTTAAAATACAAAGGCTTATTATAATGGAGAAGACAAGAAAACTTTTAACGATAGGATAGTTGAAGATTATTAAACTTTTTTTATTTTCGCACAGATCATTGGCCAACTTTACATCAATACTGATCTATTTCTCACAATCATTTTTATTGAAGTTCGACGTTAGTCCCCCGGCTTTTCATTTCAGAACAGATCAAAACAAGAATATGTATTGGTTCTTGTATCATAATTTATTCAACATCTACAGTTGGAAGGTATCTTATCATCCTTAGAAGAATGTTTACGTGATAAACCAACTCTGTTATAAACCATGATAATGCGGTCTTAGTTACGAATTACCTATTTTAGTACAAATGAAGTTGAGTTATTCAGCACATCGATATATAATTAAAACGCTCAAACAATGATCAGTGTAATATATTTGAAAATCTTATAAGTTAATATTTTTCAATTCAATGACAAAAATAGTGAAAGTTCATGCTATCACTAACGAAACAGTAACATTGACGTGTTATATAAATTACTTTGGTGAAATATATATAGGTAAACTTAATGATAGTATCACCAAACTTTATGATTTATTCGCCTAAATACTTTTATGAAACGCCGATTTCTAATGTTAAGTCCTCGAAGACATTTGTGTTCCACTTGGGTCGGTACATATGTATATTACAACGGGACGCACAATCAGACCAAACTAAAATCATGTGAGAGTTAAAGAATATTATCATTATTGATTTTGATTGTCAGGTTGGCTAAAACACTGCTGGTTCCTAATAGATTTAATATAGGAAGAATTATTTTTTTTACCTGTGTTGGTCAGTTTCCACATAGAGACCCGCCGTTGGGAATTAGTCATCAACGTATAAGCGGTTGAAGTGTTATTTTCTTTTAAAATATGTCTTTTTCCTTTTGTTGAAGTATTTTTTTGAAATATAATGTCCTGGGTGTCTGTTTTAATAACAACAAACAGACACACCAGAATAACTCCGAAAAAGTTGTTAGTTTTGGAACAAACGTTTTGCAACATGTCAAGTGTTTCTCTTTGGCTTTCGAACTATTTCAAATTGAACTCATTCTGCACAAATCCGTTACTAACGGTTAATAAGAGAGTATTGTTGTGGGGTAGACAATATTTATTGCAATAATATGCTATGATAGTGCTTTCATATCTAAACAATATTAGTAAACTGATTTTACCAATTTCAAATAAGCGAACAGCAGTAACTTTGAATTTATTTAACTTTAGAAAATAAAACGACCTATATATTAGAGATGTAACTATATATAAGTACACACATATGAAGGTATTTTAAGATTTAACAAACCTTTCGAATTTACTGCTTCATTAGGGTTAATATACACAACTGTATGATATCAGAATATTCATTACCTGTAATGTTCCATCTCTCGAGCCTGTGGTAACGTGCGTCTAACAATGTATAAATTACAATTGCTGTTCTCATTTTACGCTAACTTATACAGCGATTCTAACATCTGATATATTGTTACGTATTATAATTTGAAATAATGGGAAATTTTAATTTAGGATTTAATTAAATATTAATATGTATGAAATTTATGATACTTATAACTCGTAATTTCGGGATGATGGATTCGAATCCCTTTCTCAAAAAACATGTTCTCCCTTTCAGCCGTCAGGTCGTTATAAAGTGACGGTTTATCTCACTATTCGTTGATAAAAGAGTAGCCCAAGAGTTGACGGTGGGTGGTGATGACTATCTGCCTTCCTTTTGTCTTACACTGCAAAATTACAGACGGCTAGCGCGGATAGCCCTCTTGTAGCTTTACACAAAATTAAAAACAAAGAACCAACCTATCCATTTGATGAAACTAGCTGGATGGAAGTCATGTAAATTCATGATTAATAAAAAGTTATCTTAGGACATGAAAGTTATTTATATTTATAAGTTACATATATATTCTTTTAAAACCGAGAACTCTCATAGAAAAGGCAAAACACAAAATATGAAACTGTAAATTTACATGTATCTCTTCATGGAAACACATATCTTCATGTTGAATTTGGTGAAGATCCATCAACAGAGACGAAGTTGTGGTAAACAAAACAAACACTTGTATATCCACACCCTACGAGGTTTGTTTTTGTATTTCGCATAAAGCTACTCGAGGGCTATCTGTGCTAGCCGTCCCTAATTTAGTAGTGTAAGACTAGAGGGAAGGCAGCTAGTCATCAGCACCCACCGCCAACTCTTGGGCTACTCTTTTACCAACGAATAGTGGGATTGACTGAACATTATAACGTCCCCACGGCTGAAAGGGCGAGCATGTTTGGCGCGACGGGGATGCGAACCCGCAACCCTCAGATTACGAGTCACACACCTTAACACGCTTGTACATGCGAGGCCTCGGGGAAAAAACTGTACTACGAAAGATAAGCTAATTAAGGTCATAATTGAGGTGTGGTACCGCGATCAAAAATTAGTAAAGATTGCAGACAACTCGTGGACTCGATGCCAAAGCGGATTAATGATCTGAAAAATAAAGGCGGTCATATCATGTAGTAATTTGTGAGTAATTTTTGGATTCTCAGAAATAAGATGCAAAAAATTGAAAAAATCGTAATTTTCCGTCTTGTTACAATTAATTAGCACAAGGGTGTATCATGTATGTTAGTAATATACCACTGTCGGACCTAAAGGTTTTGCATCACAATTTGCTGACGATGTAGCGGTCTGGAAAAGTGTCCCCCACTCCTCCAATAGCAGCAACGAACCTCCAACCAGTCCTGGATAGTTTAGAAGAATACTGCCAGAAATATAGAATAAAAATAAATATTCTGAAAAACCAAGTAATACCATTCACCAGATTAAATAAACTGAAAAAAGATCCACCAAAGTTATACATGAATGGATCAATTTTACAGACTGTTACTATGGTTCAATTTTTAGGATTAACTTACGATATCATATTAACGTGGATACAACATACTAACAATATCCTGACTAGAATCTGGAAAAAAGCAAATTGTGCAAGAAGTCTGTCAGGTAAAAATCAAGGTACATCACCTGATAATGTAATAAAAATTTACAAAACATACATTAGACATATAATAGAATACGCATGTCCAGCCTGGATAGACATAATACAAAATTCAATCTTAACTTCAGCTTATAAAGTACCCCGCAATACTTCATTCACATTTATGCACAAGTATGCAAACACAGAGACAATATCTATAAGACTCTTGCATAATGCACTAAATTATTTTTTTAAAATTTGGCATAAAAATGATTTATTATGTGATCTCGACAGATACCACGTACGTGATGAACGACATAGTCCTAAGTACCTCTCCTATGAATATATATTTAAGAAATATAAATCAAGCTGGCCACCATGCACTAGACGCCTAGAACTGGTATAATAAGAGGTCTGTTGCACCTGATCCTCCTAAGTATCTAAAATCCAACATACCCACAAAGAAGAAGCGAATTAGGGACGGCTATTATGGAAATCTGTTGTTGTCTTGCGCAAGATTCTGATATTGTAGGTATAGGTGTTTGTGGATAATAGTATTTCGCTTTTTCATTTCTGAAGATTGAGACAGTGAAACTTTACACTGAAATAAAATCAGATTAATCTTCGTGAAATAAAGTAAAATTCTGAGAGCTTTTGGAAATTCTCAGTGTGTTGAAATTAGAAGTGATGGTTATATCCATTCTAGGTGTGTTTTATGTTTTAATTAATACTCGTATGGTAGACAGAACATGGTTATTTAACATTTTCAGGTATTTGAGCAAGGATTGAAAGCTATTCCTCTTAGTGTTGATTTATGGATTCATTACCTCAACTTCTACAAAAATCAACATAAGAAAGATGAAGATTACTATACAAAAGTGAAAGTGTTAGTGTATTTTTTTTGTATTATGTATCACTGTATGATCTTTTTATCTGTTGTTGTCTTATTTTTTCCCTCAAATGACTTGTAATGTGATCAATGTTTGTCATAGTGTACTTGTAATGGTATTATAATAAAAATGTGAACCTTGATAAAAGAAAGTCTGAAATATTGTACATTGAAAAAAAACAAAAAACATTTGTACTGAAAGATTAAATGTAGAACTAAAAAGATGGCTTTAACCCTCTCTGCTGAACTTAGTTTGGTTAATGCAGAATTGCTTGTCACTGATATGTTAGCATGACAAAAAATTATTTATCAGACATTATGTAATTAAATTTATAATTGTATTGCTATAATGGTAAATTGCCATGAACACAATGTATTCAACAAAATGACAAATATGATCCATTGGGATATTGAAAAAAAGGGGTTCAAAAAAAAAAAAGCACAGAATTTGACATGCTTGTATATGATGCTGTGCCAAAATTGGGATGAGGGGGCACTTAACTTTGTCCAAGGTAGCTGCCAGAAAAGTTACTCAAAAATGTTCCTGCCATTTCTGAGATGGATATTGGAAAGTTGTTCATTTTTGATATCTTGTGTACTGTTATAGTTTTATTTACTGTGAATGTGGAATTTGTTTTAAGACATACTTGTAATCCATAAATAAAATAATCTTAAAATAAATAATAATAAATATGTATTTTTTTTTGCAAGTGACTTCTATAGCTTTTAACATCATATATATACTAGTATGGAACTATAATGATGCAGATATTTTATATATTACTTAGATAAAATTTGCTGTCATAAAGAAAACTGTTTTAATATTTGATGATAGAATCTTCATTGTTGTAGTTTGTACCACACATTCCAAATGACAAATTTAATATCTTCATTAAAACCAAGTAATGTTATTTCCTTGCTTTTGAGCTTGTAAAGTCCCCAACATTGTTGTTGAATTATGTTATATATGACATGCAATTTCTTGTTAAGTTGCTCCAAACATGATGTATGTTTTGCAAGGCCTACCAAAGTTAATTTGATTCTTTTCTATAAAACCACAAATATTCCCAAGAGTATTTTATTTTTGTTGCCTACTACCTTTCTGAAGGTTTTGTGACTTGTTTCTTTATGCAACAATTTTGGGCATGTACCATGATATGTTGATGCTTGCAAATTTCATGTTGTCTACATCAAAGTTAGCTAGCAATAATACAACTTGCAACATCAGTGAGCATTTTTGGATTTGCTTGTCAGAATTAAGGGATTTTCATGTAGAATCACTGATGCCTTGTCTCATAAGCATTTGTCTTGTTGTACATACAACACTAAGCTGAGTAATGTTTGTGAATTTACCATTATCACGTAGGTTGTTTATTTTGGCCCTCTGCAGTTTTGTGTTTTTGAATTTAACTTTGCACATTGTCCTAATTTTCCTTGCATCACATGAATGTTTCAAATTATCTTCATCTAGCTTGGATACTCTTAGGTTTACTGATAACAAAGTTCATGGAATCTCATGATAGTTCCAGCTAAGTTCTCATTGCTGGAGTGAGTATCAACATTTCATTAATTTGTATTAATAGTTAGACACTGCAGATATTCTACTGTTGTTTTCTAGTAAATTATGCACCTGTTCTTGTAGTGGGACATCTGGATCTACTATTTTGCAAGATTTGGATAGTTTACAACTAAACGTATAGTTGTATAAAATAATTGCCAATGTTTGAATGAACTAATCTTATGATTAATAATAATGACAATAAATAACACTTTACATATAAAATTTTGAAATTATTATTTTTGTCAAATGACTGAAATCACACTTAACATATCTATATTTGTATTATAATGATACACATCACTTTTCTATAATCTATAAATAAGAAGCCACATTGTCAAGAGTTTGTTGGTTATATTGTTAGTAATGTAATACAAAAATGTGAGGTGGTAGCCATTTTGAAAAAAAAATTGGTTTTGATCCTTATCCAGAAATTATCAGTGGAGCAGTGTTTACCATAGAGCCAAATTTCATGCATTTAAGATGGAACTCTCAGTTCATCTGATTTAATGTACACTATGGGAGGCTGTGATATGTATGATTTACTGTTCAGTACTGACTGAAACCTACTCTTAATATTTTTGGAGATCATGTAACAAGTATTTTACTTGAATGCAGGTCAGGGACTGATTAAACTAAAGTATTGTGTTCAGTTTTTAGTTTTGTTATGAAAAGTTACTTCTATTAGGCATAGTTTAAAAAAATTAACTAACTGAAGAAACTTACACGTATGACTGCTGTGATGCAGAAAAACAAAGGTTTTATGTTTGTTAAGGCTTGGATAGGTTAGTCACAAAGTATTTTGTATTACTAGTCTTAGAAGGTTGGTATAAAGGTAACTTTACTTTTAGATGTAATGAATACAAAACTTATGAAATAGTTTATCTGACGATATGCAAGTGTCGATAGTTTGAGTATTTTAATGCATTATAGTAAAGTATATATTAGTTTTTTGGTATTTGAGTATTTGGAAGCTGAGTGAATTA
Source organism: Tachypleus tridentatus (assembly GCF_004210375.1). Lineage (NCBI taxonomy): Eukaryota > Metazoa > Arthropoda > Merostomata > Xiphosura > Limulidae > Tachypleus > Tachypleus tridentatus. The sequence goes on from NC_134834.1 coordinate 152,673,659, forward strand.
GTGAGATATGTTGTAAAAGTACAAATTTTTGATATTTTATGTATATGAAAGTAAAGTTAAATTTTGTGTGTTAGTTATTTCTAACATTTAGGTTGTGTATGAAAAATGAAATTCAATAACATTTATAATCCCAATTTATATTTTTGTATATTTTTACTTTTTCATTTAATAAATACCTCCACCTTTTCATTTTTAGTTGCAATAACCAAACAAACTATTTAGGCACTCTTGTTCATAACTCATGTGATGTTATTACACACTAAAATGTAAATTAGTATGGATTACACCGTTTATTTAGAGACTGAATACAAGCATGTAGTGCGTATAAGAGAATTCCAACTATACCTTGCTTGTTGTATGCTACCAAATATTTCTGTCAGTCTGTTTCAATTACAACATGCAAAACCTGCTTGAAACAACAAATGTTAGTGTATAAGGTCTAAACTGGTGAAGCATAATTCATTGGCTGGTAATTGATGTGATTTTAAATCTGAGTGAGACAGTAAATTTACTAACATCAAGTTATTTTGATGCATTCCCATACTAAATAAAATCTATATATATAAATCCGTAATTTGATATCTTTGTTTTTAACTGGACATCTGTATTGAGCAAATAAAGAAGGATATAGTAGCAATCATTATAGCCTCCTTATAATGCTACATTTTTGTAATTACTAACTAAATGGTCATGCTTTGCAACTTTAAGTAGCACAAGTCATGAAACAATGTACTTGAGAATACTGAAGACTTGGCATAGTTTTTGGTGAAAGGTGTTCTGTGGCTAATTCATAATAAGATGAAGTTTTATGCTCTTTTAAGTTGTAGATAATGATTTTAAAGTAGTAGAGTTCTGTTTTGTAATCAAAGTGAGAAACGGCCTCCAACTTTGCATTTCTTTTTTATATAATGGCAAATAGTAAAAGTTTTAATCTTTTTGAAAGCTAATAATCTAATAGTTAATAATTTAATGATTAGTCTAATAATCAGTTCTTGTATTATTGTTAGGTAGGTTTAATCTTCTTTTAAAATAAAAATACATAAGCAGAGTATTGTTTTACCTACTATTAGCTCCATTTTAATATTTAAGTAAAAGGTAATGGGCAAGATACCTCTTTGTAACCAACCAGTTGTAGCAAACTTAATGCTCTTCCTGGTTTAAATTCCTTTATAAGATCTTATTTTGTGTAATTTGTAATGTATGCATTAGTTCCTGATATTTATTTTTAACATAATGCCAAAAAATACTAATAAATGACCAAGAAATATAGTTTTGCAACACTTGTGGAAATTGGTCAAAATGGATCAGTATCATCATTCATTGTTTTTTGGCTAAGTTTATCAAGCAGTATGGTGAAATGAGTCTTGAAGTTAGTTTGTTTAAAAAAAATGTTCTGGTAGGGCTGGTTGGAGAAAGAACTAGAAAATTGTTTGTTGTTAGGAATAAATCACAAGTGAAGTCAAAACTAGGAGCAGTCATTAAAAAAGGTTAATTTGACAGGAAAAGCTTTATTCATGATATGTAATAAATTTGTAAGTTGTGCATCTTAGTGTTGCTCTACAACTTTGACACATGAAAGTAGTACAGTAACACAGAGAATTGTCAAATGATTGACCAGACTAGGCTTGTTTTTCGTGAATTTTAAGGTACTGATATTTATAGAACATTTGAAAGCGAAAGGACAAGAGAATATTTCCAGGGAAGCATAACCTAAGACCCATCTAGGATGCTTCAGTGACCACTGAGACTCAAAATATATTTCAATTTTTTTTTCCTTTGCCAGTAATAGTTCTAGACCCTGAATTTGAACTGACAGTTAGTTTGGTAGAGTTCACTTAAATAGCAACAGACACAAGTGTGAAGTTTGATTTATTTGACAAACAAACTATCTTATAAATTTCTAGGCTTTTTGAACGAGCTGTTGATTCGGCAGGACAGGAGTTTCGATCTGATCGATTGTGGGATTTATACATCAATTGGGAATTGGAGAATAAGCACCCAAGAGAAGTTACACAGCTGTATGATAATCTTCTGAACATTCCAACACAACTTTATGTTCATCATTTTGAAAAGTAAGTGAGAACCTAACTGTCCATGTTGTGAACAAGAACGGATGCTGATGCATTTATTGTTTCAACATAATATGTAATAATATTTCAAATACAGCTTTAACCCTCTCACTATGGTTAGAAGTACATGTCATGACATTTTAATCAAGCTATTGTTATCAATGCATATAAATAAACTTGGCATCAAAACATAGTTTAATAAATAAAATTTTAATATTACATAAGTTTTAATTTCAAAATAAAATCTCTTCTTCTATGTTTGCTACAGTTTTGTTTTATACTTTTTTTAATCATCTTTATTCTAATTTTAACACAAGTTACTATTTATAGTACAAACATTACTAAATCCTAATCAGATTTTTCCAGCCTTCAACATTATTTATTTATAGGGAGATTAACTTGCAAAATCTCAACCATTGCCATGACAAATTATTACATTCTCTCTTTCACAAAATTATCAGTAATTATTTCTGTTTGCTGTTACAATTCATATTCCTTCTCAGGATTTTTTGTCATGCCACTGTCTTTCCTAGGTCGTACAAGATTTCCTGACACAACAGACTATTGAAACTGCCTCATGCAGTTCTGGGAGTTTTACTCGCACATATTTGTGGTTCCTAAAAGACTCATCTCAGTCAATATGTTCACTCCCCATACTTCGTTATGGAATCTTACCTTACTCTTTCATGAGTTTTCCTTCAGGTGTCTCTTTGAAGATAGATATTTCCAGTGCTTATCTGGGAATTTTCGTGTGTTCTTGTCCTTTTATTTGGTTTGTCTGTTATAGGGTGGTGTACCAGTTATGTGCCCTACTATTTGGGATAGCTTTGTCACTGCAAATCTTTGTCTTCATGCCTGGGGGTTGCTCTTTCACTGGTACATGGATATTCCTTTTTCTTGCTCATACTGTCATCTTTGTCAACACTGGAAGTGGCTCAGTTGGTCTAGTTCATCAAATTGGAGAAGTCATTTCTTCATTCTATCCAGTACCTTGTTCATTTGGGCCCGACCTTCTCTCTGGCTTTGTTCTATAGAACTGGCCATTTGGAATGCCTTGTCTGCTCATTCACTTTCTACTTGAGGTTCTATCACATTAGGAGATGCAGTCTTTGACTTTTCTTGTATTTATCGATTGGGCTCATGTTGTCTCTTCAATGGGTTCTACACAACCAGTAGTACCTTGCTGAGGATTCTTCATCGTCACATTTACATCTGGTCACAGATGCATCCCTATCTTGGGATCGACTACTGAGTGGCTTTGGGCCATTTGGTCTATAGAGGACCATTTTTTTTCATGTCAACGTCCTCAAACTCCTTGCTGTTTGTTGGTCTATAGATTATTTTCTTCCTGTCTCCAGAGATTTTATCCACTCCAACATTTTCAACAGTGGCATTCAATATCAGTCACCAAGGGGGCACCTGGTTGAGATCCCTTTTGTTTTCTTACCTTTGATCTTCTCTTTTGGGCCCATCATGTTTATTTGATGGCATTTCATGTTCCTTGTGTTTTCAACCTTGTGGTGGATTGTCTTTCTCAAACAGACTGGTTTTAACCCAGTGGAGTTAGAGTAGTCCCTTCATCCCTTTGAGGGAGGTGGCAGATGCATTGAGACAAGGAGTACCCTACCAATCAGTCACCAAAAACAATCACCATTTACCTTTTGTTTGGATTCCCTGTTCCCTATTCTCAGGTAATCTGTAAATATCTTCAACTAGGATTGGAAGAACAAATTTCTTTGTTTATCCTCCTATCTGATTACTTCATTGGGTAGTCTCCCTCACCAATGCAGAATCTTTCTGATTGCACCTTATTTTCCTGCTCAACTGTGATGTCTAATGGTTGTTGATGTTTCCAAGTTTCTTTTATGGCATTTCCAGAAGAAGGGTTTGGTCTCTATTGGGCAGCCCTATCCCATATTTTCCATTTTTCATTACTGCTGGATTCTCGTCCCTGTCCTTACACTTTTGATCCATTCTTTCTGGATATGCCAACTGCCTAAATGTCTGGCACTTGTGTATTAGGACACTAATGTTGTACTCACCCTTACTTTACCTCTGTTTGAGCCCAATGCTCTGTGCTCTTTGTTTCTCCTATCCCTTAATGTGTATTTCTTTCTTCTCATGGATTGCGGGCATTGTCAGTCAGATATATTCACTATAGATGTCACTTGCACTCTGTACTACCCAGCATGTGTACTCCTTTATCCAGAGACCTTGGTGGTTTGTCAGGTTAACTCCTCCTTTTCTTCCATTTCCTTTCTTTCTATTTTTTACCTCTTCGTTGTCCCGATCTGCATAGACTTCTGTGTCCAATGTGTGTCCTTCATTGCTATGCTGCCCATACTCTTTTCTGCAGAAGTTTCTGTTCTTATTAGTTAATTCCTGGCAACTCTCTTCTGGACCATCCCACCCATGGATGGCATGGGTAAAGCAGAAAGGAAACTGCCCATTCCTGCCACATCTAGATTGAATCATTTGATATGGTGTGCTTTTCAAAATTGGGTTTTGTTATCATCCATTGCACTATCTAATATGTAGTAGCCCCTCTGAACTCTAATGCTATTTTTGCCCTCTTTCTTTCAGTGGAGTATGAGAGTTCTTATCACTTATCAGTTTCAAGCTAGTGGGATGGTAGACCTTGGAGGTATCCCACTAGACAGGTTCCACATAGATGGCTTTAAACATTCAGTTCAAAGTACAGTGGTAGTTTTCTGCCAGTGTAAAAGTCTTACTATTCACTATATTTAATGACATGTACAACAGAGTGGGATGTCTCAATACAGTTCACCACTTCAGTTGGATGCCTCTTGTGTGGAGTCGGTACCCTGTGGGCTGGTTTTGGATATCGAGTAAACCAATCAACATAAGCTGTTGTACAGGTTTGGGGTTGTCCATCGTCTTCACTCGAATCTGTGTTGTAGGTCACAGAGGGAATACGTGGGTTTTTTTCTCTGTCCTGGATGTTCCCACAATTTATTTGATGATATAATTGACCTTTTGGACATTTCAGACCAATCTCAGTTGCAGGAGTTGATTTACATGCAATGGACTTCCCTTGGATACCAGATGACACATTTCTGAATCTCCTGGCTCAGTACAACTTTTCTTTCATGCTCTGGAGTTTGTTGTTTCCTTACATCTGTGAATTTATGGCTTGTGGTGAAGACAATATTATTCTCATCCTATCCTTGCAAGGATGTTGGTACTCAGCAAGAAAGTTTTGGATACACTTGACTTAACAAGTACAGTCTGCTGCACTCTAGCCATTCTACACCAAGGGATGCATCCTCTTTTAACCACTTTCCTTTTGTGGGATTAAATTGTTTGTCTGATTGGGATAACTTTCCTGACTTGGATGTGTTTCCTTCATTTTCTGTCATGTTTGTTCATAATTGTTCACAATGAGAAGATACCTGGTTTAGAAATGGTGCAGTACCTTTTCTCAGATCATCTGACCTGTTTCCCTCGTTCAGGTACGTTTGAGGGGTACATCTGTTCTTCCCTTGCACTGGTTCCTACTCCTTTTTGGTGTGATATTCTAGCTAATATTCTGAGAAAAGAGAAGTATCATACTAAAATTTGTAATTTTCTGACAAGTTTAGGGTTATGGTTAATAGTGGTGCCAGTAGGGAGTCCATGTATCGTGATTTGCATGAGACATATTGAAATCTTTGATTCCAAAGGGGGTATGAGGAAGGCTTATGGCATATGTTGTATAAATTTGCATATAGAGGGCAACACTAAATGGAAAAAGGTAATCTATTAGAAATACATTTTCAGTTTAGGAAGATTATAACTGAAAATTTCAGATGAAGAAAAGTATTTTTAATCTTAACATGAAAATTGCTTAACACTTGGAGTAATCATCATTTTGACCTTGTATATTCATGGACAAATCTTTATTAAAAATACATACTAAAAATTTGATTTTGTTTCCAAATAACTTGTAGTTTGTACTAAAAGCATGTCAAATTTTGTCAAGGTACACATACTAAATTAGTTGTAGTATAGAAACTCGTTACTTTATTGTTACAATGTCTTGCATCAGCTGACCCAATGTGGAAAGAGGTAATGTGGTCTGGTAATTTGAAACAGTTCTGAATATATTTTATGAACAATTTCATTACAGCAGTATTTGATCAGGAAACTAATTTAAGTCATTGTTCTTGTGAGTTAGAGGGAGTGAGGCTACATTACGTGCGTTTTTCTTATATGCTTTTCTTATAGCAAAGCCACATCGGACTATCTGCTGAACCCACCGAGGGAAATCGAACCCCTGATTTTAGCGTTGTAAATCCGTAGACATACCGCTCTACTAGCGGGGGTGGCTACATTACAGATGACATGGTTTACATTTTAAAATTCATTAAATTTTTGTAGTGCATATTAGAGTACAAAATATCTTTTAATTTTAGAAGGTGATCATATAACACCATTTATTTATTTTTTAATTAGACACTGTGCTTTATTTTAGAACATGCATCTTCAAGAGTGTTCTATAGAAAAACTGTAATTGACTATGCAAAAGTTCAGTTGGTTTGTATGAAAAATTCTAATCAATCCTGTAGCACAAATATATTTAATTTTTCAATACATGTAATTGATGAAATTAGCTTCAGAAAGCTAAAAACAAGCCTGGAAATTGGCACTGTCTGTTAAAGTTACTAAATGAACAAGTTTAATTCTCAGAAGTATATTTTCAAAGAATTGCATACACAGGAGAACATCTTTATTTCTTACAGTGTAATTTGCAGGAAGTCAGTGTTGTATTCCATTCTAGTTTCACCAGTGTATCTGTGATGGCAGTTGCAGATAAAATTTAAACTAATTTTTGGTTATATAAAACAATTAGAATTTCTTCTGTGACCCAATTAAAGTTTTCTACTCTTAGCTACAGTTTGTTTTAGCAGAATGCTGCAGATGAAGCTGTATAGCAAAGTATACTCCCTAATTCAGTAACAGAATAAAAACAAAATGGGTGTTGTTAGTTCTTATATTATTAAGACAGAGAACAGGACAAAAAGAATATTAAAGTGTATTTTAATTTTTCTGAAGTAATTGGTATAATCTTTTGCCAGAAGAACTGCATATTTTCTAGTATCGTAATCTGTTTTTTATGAAATAAAGTTAAATATATAAGTTTGTTCTTTGTTATGCTGTTTTACTTTAATCCTAACATTGTTTTTACTGTGCAAAATGTTCTTGTTAACTGGGATACATTGTAATACAACAGAATTATCTTATTTTGTATGTGTATTTTTGTAATTGTGATAAAATATTTCTATAGATTCCAAGAACATGTTAAAAACACCTACCAAAGATTCAGTCTCAACAGATGAGTTTCTGGAATTCGAAAAGAGTTTGTAACTATTAATGAGAAAGAAAACTGATTCCTCCATTAGAAGATGAAGAGGAGGAGGCTCCTGAAGAGTCGGGAGATGGAGATGCTGGTCCACCTGGTGATGAAGCTCCCCCTGGTTTAGAAGATCCAGAGCAAGCTGACAAAGAAAAGGTTTATAAGATATTGTAATAATAATAATAAAAGTATTTTTAACATGGTGGTGGCAGAGAAGCAAGGTAAAAAAAACAACAACAAAGTAGTTATTTACTAGTTTGAAATTATATTTTTCTGAATTTTGTGATATAAGGCTAGGTGAACTGACATCCTTAGTATTAAGTTATTTAATGCTGGTTTGTTTGTTTTTTTCAAATTGAAGTGATACTTAAATTGAAGGTTAATTCTTTTGTGAAGACACTGCTCATTTTAGTAATTGTTACTCACACAAAGGATTAATCTTAGCAAAATTAAAATCAAAAGCTTTACAAGTTGATGACTCCTTCTATACTTGGTCATGAGATTTTATATTTGTATAAATTTCATCTTCAGATGAATGATGAAGAGACTAAGTTTTTGAGGGAGAAAATTATTGAGAAGAGAAAAGAAATATTCAGGAAAAATGAAGAGGAGGTTGGAAAACGATGGAATTTTGAAGAAGGTGTAAGTAACATGTTTTTTACAATAACTTTTCCTTAAGTTTAGAACTTGAAATATCTTTACTTGGGTTATAACTAGTATGTTTATCAGGCCTTTAAGTATTCAGTTTATTAGAAATATATTAATCTGAGTAAGGTAGAATTGGTAACAGAGCCAGTTTATGCTTTTTCTTAGTCAGTGATACAGTTTTGGGTTAATATGGGTTTCTGATTGTATGATTTTGCTTTGTGCATAGTTTTTTTTGTCAACCTGTATTTTTTTAGCTTTTATGACATGATCTAGATCTGTTTGGGTAAATTTGTATAACCATAAGATTTTTCTGTATATAATCCACCTGTATTTTCTGTAGTTTTGTGATAGTTCTGCATACTAGAAAAGTATGGGTAACATAAGTAGCTAATGTAATTTTGACTTTTCTTTACGCAAACTCTATCTTTTAGATGAGTAGCTTACGTAATGTTGAGACTTCTGAATGCAACCTAAATCTGTAAGATGATTAATTTGCATTGTCTAGTGACTTTTTTTGTAATCTAGATCTGCATGATGGTGAGCTTGTCATTTTGCACATAATTCAAATCTCTTAAGATACCTTGTGTAATTATATTCTTCACTTTTGTTCTGTATGTAATCCAAATCTATTAGATGGATACAATCTTGTGATTCTTCTTTATGCAATCTAGGTCTTTTAAGGTGGGTAGCTTTTATTGTTATGTGATTATTTTTATAAGTGACATAGCAGCTCCTAAGATGGCTGAGTTTTTGTTTTTTCAGATGTAAACTTTCAGCACATAGTTAAATCATTTCTTGGCTGATTTGATATACAATTAAAGTTTTGGACTTAGGAAGTTGAACCCTTTTAAATGATGTATTTGACCATGCCTAAGGTCTTGTAGGTTAATTTACTGTAATTCTACCTAAAAGAATTTCAGTTGGCGATAGACTGGTAGAGATCCTGATGAGTAATAAAATTGTATTGAGTGTATGCTTGCCCCATACTTTTGTATTCCTGGTGTACAAGATACATAGCTAATAAAACAGGGAAAAAAGTCTCGTGTATTAGATTTCTCTAATCCTGCCCAAAAGAATTTCAAAGGCCATGGCTTTTAAGGATTCCTTCTTGTTTGTATTAGGTCTGTAATATGGTATTCTTATGTTTTGTACATTATTTGTATTCTATATGTAAACTCAGTGTATAAGATCTTTGTATGCTTACTTTCTATATTATAACACTAATCTTTCTTCCCTTCATTATTAGGCAACAGTACAATTTAACAGATTATCAGTAAGAGATGTTTGATTCTTGTTTTTTTCAGATTAAAAGGCCATATTTTCATGTAAAACCATTGGAGCGGGCTCAGTTGAAGAACTGGAGAGAATATCTAGATTTTGAAGCTCAGAATAGCACACATGAAAGAACTGTTATTTTGTTTGAAAGATGTATGATAGCATGTGCTCTGTATGAAGATATGTGGATGAAGGTAGTGTTTGTTTGTCTAAATAGGAAATTATTTCTGTTGTGAAATTTTTTAAAGTTTTAATCTTAAAGTGGATTTCTAATTTTACCTTAATATTTTTAGTTAATTCTCACATTTGCGATTTGTTTTAAGAAAAATACTTCAGTTATAAATGAGATCTATTTAATGGGCTACTTACAAGTTAAGATTTGTTAAGAGTTCAAAGTATTAGAAATATTGTCACAAATATTGATGAACTTAAACATCAAATTCTAGATAAAAGCCTTTGTGGTAGTTGGGGGGGTACTTAGCTTACTTACTGCCTTTCTTCTGATCACTAGTTAAAAATTAGTTGTAAATGTGTACCTAAAGAACATTTACCTCATGTTTTTATAGTTTGTTATTAAAATTTAAAAAATCTAATTTTAGATAAACATTTTTAACAGAAATTACATTAAATTACTTACTTTTGTAATAATTGTTTACTGTGATTTAATTTGGTGATTTGGTTAAATGTGCTGGGATAAGAAATGGCTAACATATTTTTAGTATACTTAGCTAAGATTAAGTGCATGATTATGGAAACTTGTGTAATCTGTTACAAACAATATTTCTTAATAGGTGGAAGACTTTTGTAAAAACAAAATTAGTCATTTTATTCAGTTGGTCTTCAACCTTCTCACCTTTTTTAATTTTGAAAATAATGTTACAGAAAAATGTATCAAGACTATTCATTGATCCAAGTGAACAAGTGCTTGAGATTTTTTTTTGTTTTTGAAGTGGCTATAAATTGTATTTTGAACATTGCTTTAGGCTAGTATTTAGTGTTTTATGTTGTAAGGTATTATCACCAGCATGATATTTAAATATAAATCAGTTGCCCTACATTTGGAGAAACGTCTTGGTTTTGAAATATTTAGGCTTAAAAATTTGTACATGTTATGGTTAATAGTAACATTGCAGTTTTAACTGGGAAAAGTTTAATATTCATTTATATCATGAGTGTTCACCAAATGATTGAACATTTGGTTTAGTACTTAGATTACAATATATCTTTATAAATATAGTTACAAAATTGTAAAATAGTTCATATTAATAGTATTTTTTTTAATGCAGTTGTGTTTTGTGAAAATGTATAGTTGAAATAAAAGCCATTGTTCTTTGTTTCACAGTATGCACGATACATGGAAAAACATGGACCAGAAGCTGTACGGGATGTTTATAGGCGAGCTTGTACCATCCATTTACCAAGAAAACCAAATATAAATCTCTCTTGGGAAGCCTTTGAAGAAAAATATGGTGAGATATAATGAGGGTGTTCAGAAAGAAAGAGAGCTTTATTTCTTATAGACAAACTGTAAAGTAAAACAGTGCAGGTGCATTTAAGTGTTGCACATTATTCCATTGTCTCATGAAATTTTTCTTGCCAGTTATGTACTTGTTGATGTGGTGTTACAAATGCAGCAGCAGTTAGGTGTTTTAAAAGTTTCAGATGTTTGGAAGTGTTGTCTAAACAGATGGTCCTTGAAAGGATGGAAGCACACAGTTCTAGGACAGGACTATATATTGGATAGAGAACACGTGTGTGTGTGTGTGTGTATACATAAAACATTTGCAATTTTAATATGATGAGCAGTAAAGCCTTGCAATATTATTGTAAAGGGCATAATGTAGCAGTTTGTGGATATTGAACTAATAACAGTACTTCGTAGTTACATATCTGTCCAGTGTAAAGTAAAAATTGTTTTTGTGAATGCTCCTCAGTTTCAGTTGTGTGAGGGGAAAGAGATACAGGTATTAATAAATTCTTAGAATATTAATGGTATCATAAAACAGTTGCTTTGTGTGATATATTGCATTACATGACAGCACACAGTGCTATAAATAATGTTTAATTATATTCATAATGGCAACTTTTATTGCTATCACAGTATAGACAAAGTAAGCATTATTTAATGATGAGAGCACATTTCTAGTCTCGCACATATTTGTAAAGCTGTTGCTTTAAACTCGTATACAAATATTTGTGAAGTGACATTTGATTTGCAGAGTTTCAAACTTTTGTAGCTGTAAGAAAAGAAACTTGATGCAAATAAATGTCATTTTTATTTTTTAAAGTGGTCTAAGTAAAAAGTTTGTTTACCTTATTACCTAATATAAATTTCACTTTAATTTTAAAATACTAAGAACAATATTTCCAAAATATTAATTTCTCTACTCTGATTTTATATCACAAATCCCTAAAATAGAGATCACATTACACTAAAATTAACAAAATCAAAGCATAAGAGCAAAATGCTAGCTTGTGTGCTTTTCATTTGATGAGTCATGTTTTATGTTGGAAATTTTGTAGTCCAAATAATTTGGGACATCTGTTTAGTGGCATGTACAGTATCAGACAAGTCTGCAGTATTCTTATTTTTAGTTGGTAATGTACTGATATGCAAAGTTGTGTATTTTTGGAAATTTCTAATATATTTATTTCAAGGATGTGTTTCTATAATATAAATTATTAATATGGTAAACAAATTTAACTGAGGCATAAAAATAGTAACTTGCTGATTTCATTAATATTATCAGTTGTAAGGCCATAAAAACAGTTTACTATTTTGCATAATTTTCTTAAAATGAGTTATATAAAAGAAAACTGGGTTATAACTGTTGCTGCAGCTTCAATCTTTCCAGCTATTTGTGTTTGACACAAAGCTTGATCAAAACCAACTTTTTAATAGCCTGAGGGTAGCAGTGCTGTGGTATTTGAGTCATATTTCTAACTTCACAACTGCTTAGTGACTACAACAGCATAAATTAACAATATGTCACAAAAGAAAAAACCTGTTTGCCCAGTGGATGTTACATTCTGGTTCATTTTATCATAACATTTGAATGGTTTAGAAAAGTATGTAGTAAATCAGAATATTTTTTTCTACAACCAATAGCAAGAAATGCTAACTTTTCCAGGCCTGTTTCCTTGGCTGTGGTTTTGCTAGATAGTAGGTATGGACATTGGGACTCTCATTAATCAACATCGTAACAAGTCGGTGTTCTTTATTATATAGAGGTTTATTGAATATGTAAGTCTTCTAAATTATGATATCTTCCAATTGCATATTTGTTTTTCCTTATTTTGAAAATTTTATTTTAAGAATAGTAGCTGTAATATAAACATTGCCATTTTTTATTATTTTCTTCACCACAGTTGAATAAGAAGAGTTCAGTGTATTTGACTTACATTTATTGTTCAGGTAACTATGAGGAAGCTTCAAAAATTCTCTTGAATCTTGAACTTAATATACCAGACCTGCTAGAGGCAAAACTTAGAAGGATTAATGTTGAGAGGAGAAGAAAAAATTACAATGAAGTGGAGTCTTTGTACAAAGAATGCATAGAAAAAGCAAGAAATACTCGCATGGCCTCCCATTTTGCAGTAAAATATGCCAGGTTTTGTTACAAGGTAAAAAAATTCTTGTGTGATTAACTTGAATACAATAAAGCATCAGTATATTGCAGTCAAGTGCAGTGTTTAACATATGTGATATTATGGTGAATTTTTGTACTTGTTAACTAAGGTGTCAGTTTCTTAATGCTCATATAGTAAGGTTTTAACTGTGTTGTCTGGATGGGTGCATTCCACCCTGATGGAAAAATCACATCATTGAATTAAATAAATTATAGAGAAAAAGATTTATAATAATTCTTTCAGATTTGAAGGTTATTCAGTAAAAAGGTTTGATTTTGTGCATGTATTTGGACTTAGGGTTAATTTTAGTGAAACTAGTAGCATTTATAAATATCTGAAAAATTTTCTGTTGAAAATTAAATAGTCTTTAACAAAGTAGCACTAATTCGAATCTTTTGCTATCATTGTAAATATAGTTTTATTCATTTTATCCAGTTCCTGTTTCCCAGCCTTGACTGTCATAATGGTGCAATTGTCTGTATCTCAGCTTTAAAAATTTATAGTATAGTAACCTAAATATAGTGACAGGTGTTTTTTGTTCTTTTTCAGTTGTATAAGCCAGTGTGGCTTCTAGTGCAGCAGAAACAAAAAATAATAATAGCTTAGCTTGGTGATGTGTTGGTAGAGGAACAGATGTTTGTCCTGATTTTTGTAAAGCTTGCTTCATCATTGTATAATTTGAATTATGTTGCAGAATGATAGGAAAAAAGTTGGAACAAGCTATTTTGTAGGTCACTTTTTGCGTAACTGTATTGTATTTAAATTATTTTTTTTACAGCGATTCTTGTATTCATTAGGCCATGTGTACAATGTAACTGCTTCAATGAGTAAGGATATATCAAATGGGCATAGATATTTATATATGTATTAAATAATTTTTTAATTAACAATTTGGAAAAGTTTTTGATTTAGCAAGTTTTCATTGAAACTGTGTAAACTTTGTAAGAAAAGTTTGTTTTTTTTACAAGGTTCTTAGGAAGACAAAAAAAATTGACATGTACAACAAAGATAATCATTTCTAATTGTCTCTTAAAAGCATCATGATGAAATCTTCAAAATTTCAAAGCTGCAAACTTGTAGAAATGTTATGTATAAAAATATTTTAGAGAAGCTACACAATCTGTAGGAGATCAATCTCAAGTTTTAAATTATTTCATCCAGTAATTTTTTTGGAATTCAATAAAACAATACAATAGGTTAACTTTCTCTCCACAGGCCCTTTTTTCCTTTCTGCATGTCACAGGGTTTTAGTTACATTCAAAATCTAATTAAACTACTTTCTTTTTATGGTACACCAATAAATAAGCATACATTTTAAGTAATAATCCACATTTTAATATTATGCAAGTTTTAAGTTTTTAATTGTACAAGGCAATGTTAAAAAAAAAAGAAAAAAATTCTTTGTATGACATGAGAATAGGCATATTCTTCCAGACAGTCCTCTTTATTTTACATATTACCCTCCAAAACATCCAAAATGTAACGTAAAGTACTTACTGTAATGTTGTTATTGCTTAGGTAAAGAATTTTTTATAACCTTCAATCTTATTTGGTTATTGAACCATCAAATAGAAAATTAGACTCCTCTTGCCATGTATATCTGACACCTCCTTTCTTACAGAAATTGCCATTAGTTTTATTTAAGATTCAATACTACAATATTTATAACCAATAGAAAAACCAGTGTTTTACTGTATCAACAAACTTGTATAGAAAATTTTTCAGCTCAAGCATTATTACTACTCTGAAACATATCTGTGAACTTAAATGAAGTTTTAATGCCTCTTGTTGCATATTCAAAGCCAAATATTGTGTTAGTTATGGAACATGGTCTGTTTTTTGCATGTTGCTACCTTGTGTTTTTTGGTGCATTATTTTTAACTGAAACAATTTAGAGCATTACTACCATTAGTATTAAAGCAGGAATAAGTATCATTGACATTTAAAAAAAAAAAAAAAAAAAGAGACCCAAGTAAGTAGTTTATTTCTTGTTTTTCATGCATGGTGTTTATTATAATAAAAGTAAATTGTAAACCAAGGAAAAATGTCAGGTTAGTTAAGGTTACATTAGGTAAAATAACTAAAATTTTCATAAGGCACTTTTGTGTGCAGCTCTTGCATATTGTAATCTGATAGCATAGCATGAGCTGTATATTTGACAACTGATTTACAGCTTATAATGGCATGAATAGTACTTAGACATAGTTCAAAGGCTATAAATTTTAGATATTTAAATAGTTGTATACTGTTACAAGTTTAAAGTTATTTAGTATAAACAGATAGTTTCATGTTACAGTTTGAGATCATTCTAGAAGGAAAAATGAAGTAATGTAGATTTGTGTGTGTGTGGGTGGGGGTTACAATGCAGAGTGTAAAGTTAGGGTAGAGAAAATAACATAAAATATAGTTTTACTGAAAAAAGTTTGAGATTAAGATCAGTTTTTTTTAGTGGTTATGCAAAGGAAGTTTGAGATTTTTTAGATAAAAGTATTTTTAATCTTAACATGAAAATTAAAATACACTCAGACTAGTCAAAAAAGTATATATTTACAGACAAATGTTTAGCAGACATTTCATTAAAGATGTAATTTTTTATGCATAGAAAACTTATAATGTTTATCAGAAATCTGTCAGTTGAGGTTAGTTGAATTGACAAACCTTGTTGTGAGAGGGTTAAGTCACTGTTAAAGTGAATGTGAGATACTGTGAAAAAGGATGAAAATATACTGTTAAATATTTATCATGTACCATATAAGAAGTATCAATGTGTTGATTGAGTAGCAGATTATAAGTAGGTTAACTTAGTGTAATTGTTTGCTTATTTTAATAAGTATTTGAAGTATTATAGAAATTCTATATTTTTGGCCAAAATTATTTTCTTTTTATCTTGTAAACATGCTTAGCTGTTAACTCAGCTGATAAACACATTCCTTTTTTATATTGCCTGTGTTTTAAAAATTATTTTTGAACTAGTCTGCATATTTTTTACCTTTTTAAATCTCTGATTAAAGACCATTTGATATTTTATTTCTGTGAATTAGTGCAGTGTGTCAAGTAATTGATTATATAAACTGATATAATTTAACTGCAGGTAAAGGGAGACTATGGCAAGGCTGCAGAAGTGTTAAATGAAGCTGTTGAGAAAGATGCGGTAAGTGCAGAAAACAGGTTTTCACTTTTTAGTTGGTATTTCAAAGATCCGGGCAATTCTTGAAAAGTTCTTAACAGTAAGTTGGTAATTCTAAGGCTATGATAATTTGAGTAACAATCATTAATTTTTCTAGCCCTTACAGACACACAGATGATCAAGGGAACCCATCCTTTAGCTTATTACAACAAGGAAGTGGGGTGGTTTTACAAAAGAGGTTTGAACCACCATTGTTTTAGCTGAGGTAAATCTTCTTATATATGAGTATTGCTGGCAATTCAGTCTCCAATTTTTCAGAGAATATTTCTCCTTCGTAACTGGAAGACTTTTTGTAGACTTAACTAATCAATATGTTTACTTGCTGTGTTTTTACAGTCCAACCCCCAACTCCACATGCAGCTGGTTGATGTAGGGTATCAGCAGTCTCCACTTGATGAAGATGGAGTAATCCAGGCTTTTGATAAGGCTCTGAATAGTCAGCTGACATTGGAACAAAAACTGACATTCTGCCAGAGAAAACTGGAGTTTCTGGAAGACTTTGGGAGTGATAGTAACAGGTGAATATTCCACTAGTCTGAGATTTTAAGTACTAAGGTGTCTGACTACTATAACAAATAGTGTAGTAGTTTTGTCTGTAAATTACTGGAATTTATTTTATAATTTCTCATTGAATAATAATTACATATGAAAGTGTTTTGTACCATTTTATTCAGTAAAAATATTGAATGTTGCAGAACTCAGGAAGCATTTGAAGAGTATGGAAAATTGTTGAAGGCTCACATTGCTGCCAGCAGAAAAAGGCCTGCTGAAACAAAGTAAGTTACAAAATGTTATTCTCCTTACAACAAGAATAAATATCATTGAAGCAAAGATTTCCTCTTTAGATAAAGCCAGTATTCCCACCAATATGAAATAAAAACAAATTGTTATTGATATGTGATATATTATTGAACAAGGTTTGCATTACACAGTTGTCATCTAAATATTTCATCTAAACTTTTATCATTTACATTTCTTGCTTTATTGAGATGTTTAGAATAAAGTATCATATCCTGTCTTTTAAAAATCTCATTTTTTTCTGATGTTTGTTATTGGATTTTCAAGACCAATGTAAAGGGAAGATTTTTATTGACTTCTTTCTACAAGGTTAAACTAGTTTAATCAGGTTTTAAAGTATTTAATTTCACTTTCTTTTGTTGCCATTATCTGAATTAATCTCATCTTGCTTTAAAAAAAAAGTTTAAACCCAGTAATATTATAATTAGAAAGCCAGTGAAATTATAGTAATTTTTAAGACATGTTGGTTTTGTGTATATCAATATTTTGCATCCTAAATAGCAAATTTGAAGAAAAAAATTTTATACTATAAACCTGCTTACCAAAAAATAGGATTAAGGTACATTGGGACATCAGTTATTGAGAATAAGAGTCACTTATGAATTTTTTTTTTATTTATGCATATAAGTGACTACAATATAAACATTAGAAATTGTTAGATAAGAAAACTGAAAGGAAAAGTAAAAAATATGTTTGAGGAGAGCACAAACTGATTCTGTGATATTTATTTCAATACTTTTAACTTGCACTATGCTCTGGCTAGGTGAGTTATTGTTTGTTCTCTTACCCTAACTGAGCATTTAAACAGTTCAAAGAATATTAAAATAAAATTAAAGCAGTAATGAAGATGTTAGGATAAATAAGTGTAATTATGACCTAAAGAGGTTTTAGAAAAACAAGTTAATACGGTTGAGTTTATTTCATATTTTCAACTTTTACTGCAGGATGCTGTTGATACACTTAATGTTAGGATAGAGAAAATAAGTGATAAATTTAAAAGATATATACCACACTAAAACTTTTTACATTACTCTAGGAAGTCCTAGAGATTATGTAAATGAAATTTGAAAATGATAAAAATTGTTTCCATGTTTAGCTTCAAATTTCCCTTTCACTCAAAGTAGTCCGAGTTAGTGATTTTATTAAATTGATAGACGAATCTTTGGTAGAAAAACTTTATTAAACATTGATTTCTCATGTACAACCTCCTTGCATTGTTATTTAAAAGCTTGCCAAATTATGTAAAGAACCATATAATTACTGTAAACAGTATTGTACATAGAATGATAAAAACCATATAACCTGAGTGCTTTTGTATGAAGACTTATTGGACATCTATTTTTCCGAGTTTCACAGAAACAAGAGTTAGTTCAATGCACAAATGCCATGTACATATAATTGATGTGTCAAAGCAATTTAAGATAAATGGTAAATGCAAAATTCTATGAGTAATAACAGGTATGGTTAGTTAACATCTTTTCAGGAGCGATACAAGCCTACCTTTGTCTGTTAAATGTCACCAGCAAAATGTTGGTGGACTGGCTTCAAAATGTTTGTATTGGGGTTTGTAAATTGACTAACCTCATACCAATCATAAAAAAATTGGGAAATATAAATTGTTTTTCTCATGCTAGAATGACTGCAAATTATAAAATGAAAATATGTTAAACTACTTACCCTAAAGTCTTAATGTTATATTATTTTCTATTATATTCACCTTCCAATTGTACCTACTAACATTTACATAACTAGCAACATAACTTGCATTGATAAGATTCATGTGTGCTCATGTTACTATATCAATAGTAAAAAAAACTGACCTTTAGTCTTTACAACATGATCCTGTCTTGATCATGTTTTTAGTGGACTAGTATTTTGTAATACTCAGTTATATTTCAGTTTCCATACATTATACATGTATTGATTATGACTACTTAGAAATTAGTTATGGAACTTGTTTATTTATTGTTCTA
>NC_134834.1:152693094-152760988 GCF_004210375.1 Tachypleus tridentatus
TTTGACATCCGTATTACCCTTATTTAAACTCTTGCATATCTATATTTGAAAAGCTTTGTTCGCTTGAAATTGCATTTTCCACAGCTCAAATGAATTGGAATTGTTTGTCCTGCAGCAAAATAATAAATATTATTAGTTTTGACTAATGACTCAGCAGATATATGAGAATCAATGGCAGAGAATAAACGCTGCTGCTGGTCAGTAAACTAACAGAGCCCAACTTGGGTCTGGTCACCAACTTGGATGAATGTACCAATCAGCTTATTCTGAAATTTATGTTAGTCAGTTCAGCTCTTTTAGAGCTGTATAGAGTTTTGTATTCAAGATTTGTTAGGTATTAAAACTTCTATTAAAATAAAGTAGAGTAGTGCCCTAAGAAGGTCGAAATGTTGCTCTCTACTTTATTTTAATAAAAGTTTTAATACCCATACCAACTGTCTTGAGGGTTTTTTTTTTATTTCAAATGAGTTTCTCGTCATCATGTATAGACTTTATACGTAGCTGTAAAGGTATAATGGTAAAAGACCGAATTTCTGATAGATACAGACTTTGCATAAATGTTTGCATATTTTGTAATAACTAAAATCATTAATATTAAAAAAGTAATACAAATACAATTAGCATTGTCAAACTGAGAAATGTATATTATATTAAACATCTACATACGTAAGGTATATAATGACACAAGTTCTCAGGTTACCGTGAACGATTTATTAGAACAGCAAACAATTTTATGAGACACTTGTAAAAAGATGTACAATTCAACATTTCATCTCTAACAACAAAACCTTACTAAAACAATATTGTCTGCTTCTCTTTAGTGTCTCTCTTTGTGAGTGGTCTTCAACTAGACATTCTAAAGCTTCCAAAATGTTGAAGAAAAACTTCCAAATTGCTGTTGTTGACATAGCATGTGTCTCCAATCTGGTATAAGAGAGGGATTTTAACACACTTTCATTTCCAAGACAAGCTTTAAGAATTTTCCACCGGCTAGTTGAGGCTGAAAACAATATATAGAGCAAATGCATTGTAGAGAAAAATTAACTGCCACTTGACAGCAGTCAACAGCACTTCGGCCTACCAGATTTAGTGAATGGGCTGCACAGGGCACATATATGGCAAACTTATTTTCTTCTAAAATATTTTGCTGCATCCCCTTATAATGCCCAGACATGTTAGCAGTATTGTCATAAGACTGACCCCTACATTATGAAAAATTAAGTTTGCAAACTTCACATAAGTACTGCAACACCTGGTTTGCTATTTCCTCACCGATATGGCTTTTCAGTTCAAGAAAGGTTAAAACGTGTTCAATAGGCTGCCCCTCTTTTAAGTATCGAAGTACAACACTTAACTGATCTATATGTGATAGATCTGGCGTCAACTGACAAGCTAAAATTACCAGAAGAATTTACTTTATCAACAATGAAATGTGGACCTTCTGAGCCATTGGTTCAATAAGTTTTCACAAGTGGTTTTGGACAAGTAAGAAGGATTTCCTTTTCCAGAATTTCCATATTTCGAAAATGGATGAAACTGACTTATGACTTATGAGCTCAAGCAGTCCTAAAAAATTCCCATTCTGCAGTGAACCAAATTTTTCATCTGTTCCTCAAAAAGCCAGGCCACGTTCAGCTAACGTACGAATAACAGCTATTACACGCTCCAAGACATGTTCCCAGTAACTGCACTTTTCTTTAATTTGTTTTACAACTCTTGTCGCAAGCCTAAACCTTGTCTGTGAGTTAAGTATGTTAGTATAGAGTCTCGGCGAGTAGTGTTTCTTTCATGATGATCAATTACAATAGCATTTCGCCAGTCACTGAACCCTTCTCTTTCAACAAAACGCAAGGAAATTTTAGGGGCAAAAAGTTTACAAACAAAGCAGTAAACTGATCCTGTTGATGGTGAATACAATAACCACTCTCTCTTGTATTCCTCACCATTGGCTTTTACCCCAAAGAAAAGGTTTTGCGAATAGTATCTCATTGGTTTGCCACTATTGAAAGTCCAGCAAGATTTGCCAAATGGCCCATTGTGGTGTTAACAGGCCCGCAAGCAATCCAATAAGCCTCATGATTAGCATAGAAGTCGAGCCACAACTTTGGATCTTTTATTTATTTTCTTCATCTTTTGTAGACTGAAGCATCTTACCATAGTCCATTTTCAGCAATTATTTCAACTCCAGACTGTCTTGTAGAGCAACTTGCATCAACATTAACACTGGTGATATCAGTAGAATTTCCAGACAAACTGAGATCAGTTGTAAGACTTGTGCCAGCTGAGCCAGCCTGTGACACCTCAACGTCATCATGAAGTTCTGACCTTGAAGTGGACAAAGTGGTACTTGTAAGTGTGGAACTTGGTTCACCTTCAATCTTGTCAGAATCAGATGCAGTACAAGTGACTTCTGATGGCGGAGATGGGTTTTGATTTGAAAGATCATGTTGTGTAAGCCGAGTGAAACAATTAGTCAGCTTTTCAGTCTTGGCCACTAAATCCAAAGCCTTTTGTTGGTTCTTTTTTTTGCCAATTTTCTCTTTTGTGCACCACTTATTTGAACACATTTCATCTTGCAGTCTAAAACATACAGAAATAAGAATAAAAAACATGCAAAAGAAAAGAATCATATATAGTTATAATGATTAGAAAAACACTGAAGTTCATAAAGAAAAACGTTGGTAAGACAGTCAAACATACTAAACTCTAGGTCTATATTTAGACAAAGATTGTCAGAAAGTTATCCCAGGACCTAGGTCCATCAGCACATAAACATGAATTCATAAATACCTTTATTATTTAGCTGCATTCTGATTGGTTGAAAAACAGCACATACTGTAGTAGCCTATATACACAGTGGTCATTCTGTACTGGTACACATACATAACATATAGTCAATTGTAAACTGTATTGCACATTTAACTCCCAAATACTGGGCTAGGCCTAGGCTAGAGTACCTTAATCCTAATCAAATATGTGAAGAATGAGTGAGTTGTAACCTCAACTTTGAGCTCTGTTTTGACCCAGGGACTTTAGATGAGCCAACAAACCATACATCTATAAAATAGGCATATTTCTGAAACCCTGCATGCCTGGATGCGAAGGCAAATTCAACACGACGGCCTTAAAATGGGAGTCGTTCATTTCATCATTCCAGGTTACAGTAGCATTTCCAGTGTACTTACACTAAACAGTATTCAGGCTTAACGTTATTGTCACTCGCTTCTCAGATAACAACACTAACGTTTGGCCTAATGCTAATTCATTGCAACTGGACTACTAACATTAAGCTTAGTACTCAGTACTAACCTTGCTCACGTTCAATTCATGCACTTTTTCAGACAATCCTAAATTGATTTTGATGATTTGTTAGTTCTTTACAGTAACTTAGTATGACTACGGTGCCACAGTACTGTACTAATACTAATACTAATAAGTGTATTCATAACAACGTTAAGAATCATGTTGTCGCACATGTCGAAGTCTTACGCAATTTGACCTGAAAGGTTGAATTATCGCCTTTAGACTGCTCCGATCAGTCAACTGTTTTCCCAGCTTTTCAGAAATGTAATAGTACACATACTGATCTGAATTTATAGTCGCAAAATAGTTTAATTACATCTAAAAGTTTGTCGTCGTTGTTTCTGTGTTTTTCTCTCTGATTGTTCGTTTGTTTGCCGTAGGGGCGTTATAATGTGACGGTCAATTCCAATATTCATTGGCAAAAAGTAGCCCAAGAGTTGGCGGTGGGTAGTGATGATTAGCTGCCTTCCCTCTATTCTTACACTGCAAAATTAGGGACGGCTAGCGCAGATAGCCCTTGTGTAGCTTTGCGCGAAATTCAAAAACCAATAGTTCATCTAAAAAAAAATATCACTAGAGGACCGGGCCGGGTCAGGGCATCATGACGTCAGGATAGGAACAAGGAAGAGTTAAAGAGAAAATAATTGTGATCT
Source organism: Tachypleus tridentatus (assembly GCF_004210375.1). Taxonomy (NCBI): domain Eukaryota; kingdom Metazoa; phylum Arthropoda; class Merostomata; order Xiphosura; family Limulidae; genus Tachypleus; species Tachypleus tridentatus. Next base: position 152,697,051 of record NC_134834.1, read on the forward strand.
CCGTTTTAGGGTCTAAAATGCCATATTTGACACAATTTTGTTGGCTATTTATTGGATAAATTCAAGGGTACCCAGTCTTGAATCACCTTGTTTTTATCCCCTTAGTAAATCTCAGTTTCAGATCTGTTTATATTGTTACATAATTACAAGGGAATACATACATGTCCAATGCTCTTATAGGTTACATGTAATCTGTAAACGGTGGTATTGCTACAATGGCATTCCTTTCTAAATTTTTTCTTGGTATCATAAATTTCAAAACGTGTACTCACACACAAAGGAGGTTTTTTTTACAGCAAATTGTTTGAAGCAAAAAATTATGGCTAAGAAAAGCTTCAGTGAGAAACACTTATAAAAATATTACAAAGCACACATGAATAATGCAATACTAACCGTAATAAAACTAAAACAAACGAGACAATAACCCAAATATAACATACGAAAACAGAAGCCAAAAAAATATAAAACTAGCCACGTTTCTGTACACATCTGTCAACATTTCGTTTGACTTATGTTTCTGTGGTATTATACTCTTATTTTTCTGTAGATGTGACTAAATAAAGCAGTAAAAGGTAAAACAAAACAGTTCCACTGCATATAATTTCTTATAAATAGCCACAACAGAAGGAATGATTGAGAAAAATATTTCATCTTCAAGGTCAGACATCATGACATAGGTGATCTTTTACTTGAAGTTTTATCAACATTTTGTACTGCTCTTTAAAGTAATCTTTCAGATACATAGTTTGGTAGTTTCTCGAAATGTAGTCACTCACAGAGCCAGAGAAAACGTTTTTTTTTAACAAAGCAGAGTAAAGTCGAACACGGAAGATAAGGACAATTACAAAATAAACGACTAAAGTTGAGTGTGGCAGTGAAAGAGTTCAGGGCATGATAGCTAGTGGAAAATATCTGTGGTGTCCCCTTCCCTTGGTGCCCTAAGCACGTGCCTATTTTGCTTAATGGTTAATCCAGGGCTGATATACACTCAACCTGTGTAATAATAAACTACTGCAGTTGTTGGGTATAGAATATCATTTTGCCTTAATATTATCATTGACGGTATGTACATCTTGAAGTGTGTTTATCTATATCCAATATGTGTAATAATAAACTAAAATATTTGTAGGATATGGGATATCATGTGGCCTCAAGGTGTCAGTAAAGTACAACTAAGTACTATGTTAATCTTCATCCAGTCTGCTACATCTCTTGAATTATGTAATATCACGTATAAATTATATAGTTTAATAGCTTATAACCAAATTGCACAGCCCAATGTTTAGCTCATAATCATATAGTTTATTAGATTATAATGTTATCGCATTGACTTCTAATTGGTTCTTAACTAATGAACTTGAAAAATAAAAATAAAACAAAACATATATACTTTGCATTTGTTAATTCTCTAATTTATTCAAGTTTTACGTGGAATAATGCTCTTTTTAACGCTGAATAATTTTGTTTCGTAGAATTTCTTCAAAACCTCTAATGTCGTTAGATGGCGTTACTAAAGCTAAATCTTTACGTTTAATCTACTATTAACGTTAAAGACGAACCATTTAAACAACAAACGATAAACATCAATACTTTGTATACTATTTCCAGATTTTGAGCAACGATATTAGATAGTACTAAAGCATATAGTTTTTATATAAGTAATAAAGAACACAAATGTTTTCGAGTTTCTTACTTATAACTTTGTCAGCGTTAATTTCTTCAAAACTAACTTACAAACCTTTTGGAAAAAAGTGCTAATCATACACCTTATTTAGAGAAGATGAGGATAAAATAAAGTAAGTAAGATATTTTTATCGAAGTTCTGACCGATATGACTCTAAACTATATGGGATATTTCAAAACATCTCTGATTCTTTAGGAGCAACACTGATATCAAAATTTGGTAATCAACTGGTAAATATCATGGTGATTCAAATTTCAGATGTGATATCAAACTTGGTTATTTGCTATGAAAAGTGTTTTTTTTTAAAAAAGGCAAAAGCATGCATATCTCTATTGTCTTAACTCTTATAGATACAATAAATTATTTTGGCTTTATAAACGACACCTCTTATATTTGAATAAATATCGCCATAATTTATCCTATTCTGATAACCTATTTCACAGATTATCCTATCCCATAAACTAACAGTTATCTGAAAGGTGGTTTCACGATCTATCATTAATACTTTAAAATTATGTTCTGCTACTTCAATTCTATTGAGATGTGTAATTTTCAAGTGAGTAAGTTATCTGAGGTTAACCATTTTTTTGGAATTACAGAAATTTCCATCTTGAGATTCTCTCACTCTACGATTATAAAAAAATGTGTAAGACATTAATTTTTAACACTTCGAAAAAAGTGATACCTCTAGTGTTGAATCGCATCAGAAAAGTAAGGAAAGATATGCCTACAGCAGATGATACCACTGATGTTGAATCGCATCAAAAAAGTAAGAAAATATATGCCTACAACAGAGATATATTGAACAACTTCACGTTTGGTTAGCATTCCCATCCCGCAAGTGATTATGAAAATTTAAAGACGTGGCAGGAAGTAATCCTTAAACATTGTTGTCCATTGTAGTTAAAGTAGTAACTAAAAGATATTGTTTGTTTGTTTTTGAATATCGTGTAAAACTACACGAGGGCTATCTGCGCTAGTCATTCCTAATTTAGCAGTGTAAGACTAGAGGGCAGGCAGCAAGTCTTCACCACCCACCGCCAACTCTTGGCTACTCTTTTACCAACGAATAGTTGGATTGACCGTCACATTATAATGCCCCCACGGCTGAAAGGGCAAGCATGTTCGATGTGACAGGGATTCGAACCCACGACCCTCAGATTACGAGTCGAGCGTCCTAAATACCTGGCCATGCCAGGTCAAGAAAATAATTCACGCCAAGTTAAAAAGGCGACACCTGAGTCACGTTTATACGCTTTTTGCAAAACATACAGCTGAAAGGAAGCTCAACTGTCGAAAATTATAAAATCTCTATCTAGTCATGTAACAAGTGAAAGCGTAACATTAGGGGAAGCATATATATTTCATTCTCAACTAGGCCCGGCATGGCCAAACGCGTTAAGGCGTGCGACTCGTAATCTGAGGGTCGCGGGTTCGCATACCCGTCGCGCCAAACATGCTCGCCCTTTCAGCCGTGGGGGCGTTATAATGTGACGGTCAATCCCTCTATTCGTTGGTAAAAGAGTTGGCGGTGGGTGATGATGACTAGCTGCCTTCCTCTAGTCTTACACTGCTAAATTAGGGACGGCTAGCATACAGATAGCCCTCGAGTAGCTTTGTGCGAAATTAAAAAAAACAAAAACAAACAATTCTCAACTAAAATCCAAACAATTTTTTATCGTCTTGTTGGTGATAAAACATTTGAAAATGGTAAAGATAATGTCAAGAACACTTCCTTCAAGACTAAAAGGTTGACAGATACATCTATATTGATATTTTAGGTACAATACAGATACATTTATATTGATCAGATACCTTTATATTGACAATGTAGGTGTAATACAGATACATTTATATTGATCAGATATCTTTATATTGATAAAATAGGTGCTATGCAGATACATTTCTATTGGTAAGGTAGATGCAATGCATATGCATTTATATTGATAAAGTAGATAAAATAACACTCAAGAAAGGTAAACTTTGTCTACTTTCTGGCTAACGTTTGCTGACATAATTATGCCGCGAGAAATACCACCTTTATAAGGAATGGAGACCAATATGTAAGGTTTCATAAAATCATGTTAATTTTCTTTGCAATATGCGAGTTTGAACGTGAATCCAGGTAGGTATCTGTAATGCACTTCTGTGCTTTGGGTTATTCAAACCTCCGTAAGAAGTCGCCGTCTATGAAACTGTGCACACATAAACACATTGTTGATAAACACAATGAACTTCCGTTCACAAGGAGCTGTGAAAACTAATGTCATGGCCGGTGTTACGGGTATTGTCTTCCTAGTTATTAGTCAACATTACAAGTTATAAGAACAAATATTTTCCCTTTACAAAGGTGGTTAATAATAGCACTTGTGAAACTAGACTTTACACATTTGAAAGTGTCCATCGATCCATCGATTAACATACTCAATTTATGGAAATGATTGTTAGCTATTAGGACAACAATGACTTTAATGAATGGAATATTAATCTTAATAAGTTGTGTTTCTAATAAAAAAATGTTACATAATTCATCTCTCTTGATATACATTGTTTTAGATGAATTATTATAATAATAATTACATCTAAAGCATGTCAACAGAAATATTTAATTTCGGAATTCATCGTGTTAATTAGTACTTATGAGAACTGATACCCATTATTCTAGCTCAAACAACCTGCCAAAAGTGCATTTGTTTCTCTGTTTTAATGAGCATTCACCACTACAAATAGTAGGTGACATATTGCACACTAGGCTGTTAGGTTGGTTTTATCTCCGTTGTCTGTGACGTCAAGTTTCTTTGGGTGGCCGCCAGTGTCTTTTAATTTTCGTCTGTGCCAACCAGACTGACAAATGATGATATAAGGTTTCCTGTCGCTGTATTGTCTAGAAACTTTTCATACCAATTTTAAGTCCAGTAACTCTTTTGACGGGCTCAGTTTAGCCAGCTCAAGCTGATGAAACTTATATTATGCTCGTATGAGAATATGAACAACCCACCTCTCCTCTCCCTCACGGAGATTACGTCGCCAAAACAATAAGCTGATGTAAAAGAAGCGATGTGCTTGAGTCGAAGTAGTGTCTAATAGATGTTACCCTTAAGTAGGGAGAATATGAATGAAGTTACTTAACGGTTAACATATGATTTTTTATATAGATGTCTGATTTTCTCCTGAAAAAGAACAAGATTTCTAACACTTTTTGACTTCTTTATTTTTCATAACCCAAAACAGATATAAAGCTGCTGTTCTTTATGTCATGCACAATACCAGCAACTGCAGGGATGTTGTCTCTTTCCTTATCTCAGAAGTTCTGAGAAGGATGAACTTAACGACCCAATTATGCGACGTCTAAAGACATATAAATAGCTTCTCGTTGTACGTATTTAACTTGTACGTACATAAGATTCGAGACGTTTACCACACCCAAACTGGTTTATTATAATTAATTACAGTTCTTGCTGGGTCACTTTTGGAAGAATGGGATTACTGCTGCTGTAATGAATGAAACCTAAACAGGATAGTTAAAAGTCTCCTCTTGTAAGCATTACACATACTGATTAATCTGATTTCTTGAAAAAGCCCATTAGATGTTAGAAATGCATAGATGGCTAGTTAAGACATACACCATTACATCGTTTCGTTACATAAAATTTTAATGAAGTTGTTTATTCGTTCGACAAATGAACACGTTTAACTTAACACCAACATAGACTTGTATAAGAATAGAAATGACGCTATAACCTTCTTCAAACGTCTTTTATTTCTTTGACTTGGGATCCCCAAAAGATGCGACTTCATATGATCAGCATAATTATTTTTTGTGAAATGTTGAGAGCATTATCGGTGTTGATATGATCCCTACGTCTGCATTATCGGTGTTGATATGGTCCCTACGTCTGCATTATCGATGTTGATATGGTCGTCCCTACATCTTCATAAGAAAACCTTTACGTTTTTATGCCTCTTCCTTAAGAAACCAAAAGTAACAAATCTCCGTCTTCACTTGTTATTTTCTTATTTTGAAACATTCAAACACAGCAAAATTACTTGGCATGTTGGCTGTTTCTTTTGTCTTAGAAAATGACTGATAATTAAAATATTTTCCTTTGTAATATTTTTATGGTATAATATGACTAAGCCAAGATTTATCGATGGAAATTTTGTGGAGTGAGCCAACTGGACCTAACTGAGGGGTGGACATGAAAATTAACATTAAAACCCTCAATAACATCGCTCTAGGTCATGACGTGATACAAAATGCGATCCTTAAGAATGCATCGCTCTCTCTCCTTACACACCTCCAAAATATTATGAATTTTTCTCTCTTTTCAGGATATTATCCTGATACATGGAAAAGAGCAATCATCACGGTAACATCAAAAGACACCATCAACAGCTCAAACCCAGACAACTGCAGACTAGTAAAGTTTTTCAGCTGCATTGGAAAAATACTGGAAAAAAATCATTTCTAACAGATTACTCTTGTACTACGAAAACTACAACCTCATATCAAACATACAAAACTCCTCCCACAAGTGGAGGTAAACCATAGACCACTTAACAATACTTACTGAATCCATACATAGAGCATTTAATAACAATTAAGTATCTAGTGCAGTTTTTCTAGACATACAAAAAGCATTTGATTCTGTGTGACATAACACCCTCAGATATCTTCTACAGAATATGGAAATTAGCTCCACCACCCTGAAGTGGATCTCTACTTTTCTTACAGACAAAACAGCCATGGTTAAAATTAACAATACTTTTTCTAACACATTTACTATTACAGTAGGTGTACCGTACCTCAGGAATCTGTTCTCTATCCCCTACTATACATCCTGTTTGCCAGCAGTATCCCCTTCCCCAGCCTACCATACACTTATTTCGTACAGTATGCAGACAACATTGCCGTCTGGATCACTCCGAGAAATTCTATAATCGCTGCAGAAAGAGTCCAAAAATCTTCAGACACCGCTCTCGAGTGGTGCGACAACTGGAGAGTAACCCTTAACCTCCGTAAAAGAACAGCAGTTATGTTCCGCATAGCCTAAACAAATAATTTATGAATGTTAAAATAGTGAAAATCCAACTCGGAGAGAATCAAATACGAATAAGCCCAACGGCCAAATTTCTAGGTATTACGTTTAACATGGTCCACACATTTTAAATGCATAAACAAATCAGTAAGCAAGTGAATTGCCCACTTAAAAATAATTGCAGGTACGAATAAAAGATGCAGCCCTGAAACACTAATCAAAATATACACAGCATATATCCGACGTATCATAGAGTATGGATGCCAAATCACCTTCAACTGCTCAAAAAGTATAAAAAACATGATACAGTTACAACAAAACAGAGTTCTTAAATTAGATTTAAGACTCTCCAAATACACCCCGATTGTCTATCTACACAAATCATGCAACACTAAAAAAAATCAACGACAGGCTAGTCTCTCTTTCAACAAAATACTGGAACAAAGCAGAACAATGGAACCTCCTTACGACCATCCTTAGAACAAAGCAGAACAATGGAACCTCCTTACGACCATCCTTAGAACAAAGCAGAACAATGGAACCTACTCACGACCATCCTAAAAACAATGACAAGCTCCTCTTACAAAACAACATTCTTATACAACTTGCATCTAACACTGAAACAGCCAGAAACACACTGAAGTTACTTTACACGTATGTTTATAACTGTGCTCATTTCTTTTGCAAACATGGACACAGAATAGCTGGATTATTCGGCGCCTGTTCTGTGAAAGTGGGTTTTCTCGGAAATCTCCCGTTTCCCCCCACATCTAGTTCTCTTGCTCGTACGGTTCATCCTAGCCAAGGCTTTGGGCTTATATATCCCTGCCTCTAAGTGGCCCTGGTAAAGATTCGTCAATCGTTTGAGTTAATGGTTCGTCAAGATTTTGTCGACTTGCTTCCGTTCTCTACAACTCCGTCGGCATCTTTGAAATCACCACCTCCATCACTAAAGGCTTTGGCCTTCGCTTGTCTCGACGCCCTCCAGACATTTACTAAATCTTACTTAATCTCGCAATAGGCATTAATTGGACTTTTTACTGTCTCCGAAAGAAGAAATTTCTTGACTCTTTACAAAATCTATTCGCAAGCGGGACGAAGAGGGATGATCTATATCCCTGAACACCCCAGTTGGGAAAGTGGAATACGTTTCATAACTATATGATATTAAGCTAGGCAGTTTTTTCTGTTAAATATGCTGCTCACACTTTGCAACTTGCAGTAAAAGATGTTTTAAATGGAGGACTATGTGCAAGTACTATATATCTCAGGCGCAAAAAATGTCTAAAAATCTGCGAACTCTGGCTATAATGGATATTTTAAAGACAAAGAAATATCATATGTCTTTCGTAGACATAATGACGCGATGGTGCTCAACATGTGGTATGATTTTCCGTTTAATAGAACTCTGATCGTTTATTGAAATAATTGAAATTGACTTAAAACTTTTTCTTCAATCTTGTGAAAAATTACAAGAAGCTATGCACATATTAGAACCGTCCTAAAAAACTACAATACGGTAACAAGAAGAAAATTTAACTTCGGGGGACTTCTTTAAGGTGTGATTTGTTTGCAAAAGGGAAATATCCCAAATGTCTGGTGCTCACAACATCATAGAAGCAACCATTGCGAAGGAAAACGAACTTCTTAATATTGAAGTAATATTAGCATCGTTATAACTAGATCCTAGGTCTAGTGCTATGTGTTCTGAAGCAGAACAGGGACGAGCCATAAATTATTTGATCAAACTTAATGGCAAATTATGTCTAATGAATCTCAAACTTCAAGTAGCTTCAGAACTTGAATAGCAGAAAACATCCAGTACATCAAAGGATGAGTTGGAAAACATGCTTAGAGTGGTTGCACAAAGTAAGAAAAACTAATATTCCAAAAAAAAAGCCATTACTTCGGCTCTGAAAGACCTTGCGAATACTGAAATACTTCAAGCAGACAGCAGTTTAACTTCATGGTCAGAACATGTATGATTAGCTCTTTAATGACGCTTGAAATTTGGAACATTTCTAATTCTTTAACGTTTCGTTTGAATAATTGTATTCTTAATTTCTTTTTTTAGTTATTCCTACTTCTCTAATTTTTTTTCGTTTGGATCATTCTGTTTAATGTATGGTTTATTTTGAGTCATTCGAACTTTAATATTTTCTTTCGGATAATTCTCCCCCTTATATTGTCTATTTTATTTATTCATAATTCTTTAGTTTTTTTTAAATCATTTTCTCTTTTTCTAGATTGTTTCTTTTAAATCTAAAGTTGGTCTAGCGTCACCTTATTTCTCAACTGAATAGTTTTATAAAGTTATGAGTCTTTTCTAGTTTGGGAATAGCTTTTTTGATGCCTTAGTAAAACCGTATCCAGGATTGGAATACTTTTTCCGGATTATTTGTAGTTTTGAAATACACCTTTAAGATATAATTTCAGTTCAAGTTCTAGAGTTATATGCCAAGACATTTTAATGTACATTGAAAACCAAAAATGACTTATTGTGTAAAAACTTTTTAAAACCTTCAGTCCCGAAGTTCTATTTTCATAAAATTGCAGATTAAAAATATAGAAATAAAAACGCGAATCGATTTAGAAGTAAACAAACCTACACTCAAGGAACAATAATGGGTTATATTTGAAGTAAAAAGATCCAGCTTCGTAAACCAATGACGGACGATATTTATAGCAACAAGATTTAGGATCACGAAAAATAATGGATTCTGTCAGAAGCAGAAAGATTAAACTTCATGGATGAATGATGGATCGTGTTTATAGAGAAAATATTTAGGAACACAAAACAATAATGGATTCAGTCAGACGTAAAAAGATTCAGTTTCATTAACAAATGATGGACTACGTCTATAGTAAAAACAATAAGGTTCATGTAACAATGACGAATTATATTAGATATAGAAAGAACCAACTTAATGAACTAATGATGGACCACATGTGTAGCAAAAAGATCTAGAGCTATGGAATAGCAATGGATTAGCCAGGCATGGCCAGGTGATTAAGGAGTTCGAGTTGTAATGTGAGTGTTGCTAGTTCGAATCCCCGTCACACCATACATATTTGACTTATCAGCTCTGTGGACGTTATAATGTGACTGTCAATTCCACTATTTGTTGGTAAAAGAGAAGCTCTAGAGTTGGCGATAACTAGCTGCCTCTCTATAGTCTTACACTGCTAAATTAGGGACGGAAAGCACAGATAGCCCTCATGTAACTTTGCTTTAAATTCTGAATAAACAAACCGTGATGGACTGATTCATCTAGAAGTATATAATTAAATTATTTGTAACAAATAATGGACAACATCGATATTGAAGGACGTACGATCATGAAACAATGATTGATCTGTTAGAAATAGAAAGATCTAGATTTATAAACTAATGATAGTCCATGCCGATCGTAAAAAGAACTAAGATCATGAAAAAAATAGATTCTGTGAGAAATAGAAAAATATATATTACTGCATTAATGATAGACCACGTCAATAGCAAATATTTTAGAATCGCGAAACAATGATGGATTCTGTTAGAAGTAAAAAGATTCAGCTTCAAGGTTTAACTATGAACTATGTCGATAGCAGAAAGATCCAGGCTTAGAAAACATTGTTGGATTCTATTAAAAATAGAAAATTCAATTACATGCAACAAATGATGGAAAATATTGATAGTGACATACCTCGAATTACAAAACAGTGATGGATTCTGTGAGAAGTAGAGAATAGATCTTGATAAACCAATGTTAGACCGCGTCATCAGTAAAAAATTTAGAAGCACAAAACAACGGCCGATTTTCTTAGAAGTATAGAAATCTTACTTGATAGAGCAATATCGGGACCATTCAGTCTTTGGCAGTTCAGCTTCATAAAACAGTGATGAACTTTGTTAATATTAGAATCATGTGGCATCACGATGCAACGTCAAGCAAATCAAGTCTTGTAGAACAATGATGGATTCTGCCATTAGATGTAAATAATACTTGATAGAATAATGATAGCATTTGTCAGTAATAATAAGATTTTCCTCGAAGAAGTAATGATAGATCCTGCCGGTACCAGAATGATTCTGCTTAATGACAGACCCTTTTATCACTTGATGAATGTTTCAAGCAGTGCCCATAAAGTTAACCCTGTTATCTATTAAACTGATGTTTCTACCATTACCCATAAGGGTAATCTTCATATCTAATTTGTAAATATTTCTACCAATACTAATAGGGTGTAGCAATATTAATCATCTGATAGATATTTATACCACTAATCATAATGTAAATCGTTTTATCCTATTTATAGATATTTCTAACGTTATCCATATAGTTAACACTTTTATCCACTTCATAGATGTTTCTACAAATACCCATAGGTTAACCCTTTTAAGTTGATTTTCTATCCACTAGTTTTTCTGTCACTAACCATAGAGTTTATTCAGTTTGTAGATGATTTTAGCAGTAACCAAGAGTTAACTCTTGTATCCACAAGATAGATGTTTCTACAAGTATCCGTAGGATTAACCCTTTTATCAACTTGATAAATGTTTCTGTTAGTAACAACTGAGTTAATTTTTTTTCCCACTATTCGATGGTAAAAGAGTAGCCCAAGAGTTGGCTGTGGGTGGTGATGACTAGCTGCTTCCCCTCTCGTCTTACACTGCTAAATTCGGGACGGCTAGCGCGGATAGCCCTCGTGTAACATTGCGCGAAATTCAAAACGAACAAACAAATCAATAGAGTTGAATATTTTATTCAGTTTGTAGATGATTTTACCAGTAACCACAGAATTAACACTTTCATCCATACTAGAGATATTCCTACAAGTACACATAAGATTAACCATTTTATCCAGTTGGAGATATTCCTACAAACATTATTCACGATAATACTTTTATCCACTCGGTAGATATTTCCAACAATATCCATATAAGTAACCCTTTTATCCAGTTTATAGATATATCTAACACTATCACTTAAGTTAATGCTTAATTCAGCTCGGTACACATTTCTACCAGTACCAATAAGATTAACCATTTTATCCAGTTTATAGATATATCTAACACTATCACTTAAGTTAATGCTTAATTCAGCTCGGTACACATTTCTACCAGTACCAATAAGGTTAACCATTTTATCCAGTTTATAGATATATCTAACACTATCACTTAAGTTAATGCTTAATTCAGCTCGGTACACATTTCTACCAGTACCAATAAGGTTAATCATTTTATCCAGTTTATAGATATATCTAACACTATCACTTAAGTTAATGCTTAATTCAGCTCGGTACACATTTCTACCAGTACCAATAAGATTAACCATTTTATCCAGTTTATAGATATATGTAACACTATCACTTAAGTTAATGCTTAATTCAGCTCGGTACACATTTCTACCAGTACCAATAAGGTTAATCATTTTATCCAGTTTATAGATATATCTAACACTATCACTTAAGTTAATGCTTAATTCAGCTCGGTACACATTTCTACCAGTACCAATAAGATTAACCATTTTATCCAGTTTATAGATATATCTAACACTATCACTTAAGTTAATGCTTAATTCAGCTCGGTACACATTTCTACCAGTACCAATAAGATTAACCATTTTATCCAGTTTATAGATATATCTAACACTATCACTTAAGTTAATGCTTAATTCAGCTCGGTACACATTTCTACCAGTACCAATAAGATTAACCATTTTATCCAGTTTATAGATATATCTAACACTATCACTTAAGTTAATGCTTAATTCAGCTCGGTACACATTTCTACCAGTACCAATAAGATTAACCATTTTATCCAGTTTATAGATATATCTAACACTATCACTTAAGTTAATGCTTAATTCAGCTCGGTACACATTTCTACCAGTACCAATAAGGTTAATCATTTTATCCAGTTTATAGATATATCTAACACTATCACTTAAGTTAATGCTTAATTCAGCTCGGTACACATTTCTACCAGTACCAATAAGATTAACCATTTTATCCAGTTTATAGATATATCTAACACTATCACTTAAGTTAATGCTTAATTCAGCTCGGTACACATTTCTACCAGTACCAATAAGGTTAATCATTTTATCCAGTTTATAGATATATCTAACACTATCACTTAAGTTAATGCTTAATTCAGCTCGGTACACATTTCTACCAGTACCAATAAGATTAACCATTTTATCCAGTTTATAGATATATCTAACACTATCACTTAAGTTAATGCTTAATTCAGCTCGGTACACATTTCTACCAGTACCAATAAGATTAACCATTTTATCCAGTTTATAGATATATCTAACACTATCACTTAAGTTAATGCTTAATTCAGCTCGGTACACATTTCTACCAGTACCAATAAGGTTAACCATTTTATCCAGTTTATAGATATATCTAACACTATCACTTAAGTTAATGCTTAATTCAGCTCGGTACACATTTCTACCAGTACCAATAAGGTTAATCATTTTATCCAGTTTATAGATATATCTAACACTATCACTTAAGTTAATGCTTAATTCAGCTCGGTACACATTTCTACCAGTACCAATAAGATTAACCATTTTATCCAGTTTATAGATATATCTAACACTATCACTTAAGTTAATGCTTAATTCAGCTCGGTACACATTTCTACCAGTACCAATAAGGTTAATCATTTTATCCAGTTTATAGATATATCTAACACTATCACTTAAGTTAATGCTTAATTCAGCTCGGTACACATTTCTACCAGTACCAATAAGATTAACCATTTTATCCAGTTTATAGATATATCTAACACTATCACTTAAGTTAATGCTTAATTCAGCTCGGTACACATTTCTACCAGTACCAATAAGGTTAACCATTTTATCCAGTTTATAGATATATCTAACACTATCACTTAAGTTAATGCTTAATTCAGCTCGGTACACATTTCTACCAGTACCAATAAGATTAACCATTTTATCCAGTTTATAGATATATCTAACACTATCACTTAAGTTAATGCTTAATTCAGCTCGGTACACATTTCTACCAGTACCAATAAGATTAACCATTTTATCCAGTTTATAGATATATCTAACACTATCACTTAAGTTAATGCTTAATTCAGCTCGGTACACATTTCTACCAGTACCAATAAGGTTAATCATTTTATCCAGTTTATAGATATATCTAACACTATCACTTAAGTTAATGCTTAATTCAGCTCGGTACACATTTCTACCAGTACCAATAAGGTTAATCATTTTATCCAGTTTATAGATATATCTAACACTATCACTTAAGTTAATGCTTAATTCAGCTCGGTACACATTTCTACCAGTACCAATAAGGTTAACCATTTTATCCAGTTTATAGATATATCTAACACTATCACTTAAGTTAATGCTTAATTCAGCTCGGTACACATTTCTACCAGTACCAATAAGGTTAATCATTTTATCCAGTTTATAGATATATCTAACACTATCACTTAAGTTAATGCTTAATTCAGCTCGGTACACATTTCTACCAGTACCAATAAGATTAACCATTTTATCCAGTTTATAGATATATGTAACACTATCACTTAAGTTAATGCTTAATTCAGCTCGGTACACATTTCTACCAGTACCAATAAGGTTAATCATTTTATCCAGTTTATAGATATATCTAACACTATCACTTAAGTTAATGCTTAATTCAGCTCGGTACACATTTCTACCAGTACCAATAAGATTAACCATTTTATCCAGTTTATAGATATATCTAACACTATCACTTAAGTTAATGCTTAATTCAGCTCGGTACACATTTCTACCAGTACCAATAAGATTAACCATTTTATCCAGTTTATAGATATATCTAACACTATCACTTAAGTTAATGCTTAATTCAGCTCGGTACACATTTCTACCAGTACCAATAAGGTTAACCATTTTATCCAGTTTATAGATATATCTAACACTATCACTTAAGTTAATGCTTAATTCAGCTCGGTACACATTTCTACCAGTACCAATAAGGTTAATCATTTTATCCAGTTTATAGATATATCTAACACTATCACTTAAGTTAATGCTTAATTCAGCTCGGTACACATTTCTACCAGTACCAATAAGATTAACCATTTTATCCAGTTTATAGATATATCTAACACTATCACTTAAGTTAATGCTTAATTCAGCTCGGTACACATTTCTACCAGTACCAATAAGGTTAACCATTTTATCCAGTTTATAGATATATCTAACACTATCACTTAAGTTAATGCTTAATTCAGCTCGGTACACATTTCTACCAGTACCAATAAGGTTAATCATTTTATCCAGTTTATAGATATATCTAACACTATCACTTAAGTTAATGCTTAATTCAGCTCGGTACACATTTCTACCAGTACCAATAAGATTAACCATTTTATCCAGTTTATAGATATATCTAACACTATCACTTAAGTTAATGCTTAATTCAGCTCGGTACACATTTCTACCAGTACCAATAAGGTTAATCATTTTATCCAGTTTATAGATATATCTAACACTATCACTTAAGTTAATGCTTAATTCAGCTCGGTACACATTTCTACCAGTACCAATAAGATTAACCATTTTATCCAGTTTATAGATATATCTAACACTATCACTTAAGTTAATGCTTAATTCAGCTCGGTACACATTTCTACCAGTACCAATAAGGTTAACCATTTTATCCAGTTTATAGATATATCTAACACTATCACTTAAGTTAATGCTTAATTCAGCTCGGTACACATTTCTACCAGTACCAATAAGATTAACCATTTTATCCAGTTTATAGATATATCTAACACTATCACTTAAGTTAATGCTTAATTCAGCTCGGTACACATTTCTACCAGTACCAATAAGATTAACCATTTTATCCAGTTTATAGATATATCTAACACTATCACTTAAGTTAATGCTTAATTCAGCTCGGTACACATTTCTACCAGTACCAATAAGGTTAATCATTTTATCCAGTTTATAGATATATCTAACACTATCACTTAAGTTAATGCTTAATTCAGCTCGGTACACATTTCTACCAGTACCAATAAGATTAACCATTTTATCCAGTTTATAGATATATCTAACACTATCACTTAAGTTAATGCTTAATTCAGCTCGGTACACATTTCTACCAGTACCAATAAGGTTAATCATTTTATCCAGTTTATAGATATATCTAACACTATCACTTAAGTTAATGCTTAATTCAGCTCGGTACACATTTCTACCAGTACCAATAAGATTAACCATTTTATCCAGTTTATAGATATATCTAACACTATCACTTAAGTTAATGCTTAATTCAGCTCGGTACACATTTCTACCAGTACCAATAAGGTTAATCATTTTATCCAGTTTATAGATATATCTAACACTATCACTTAAGTTAATGCTTAATTCAGCTCGGTACACATTTCTACCAGTACCAATAAGATTAACCATTTTATCCAGTTTATAGATATATCTAACACTATCACTTAAGTTAATGCTTAATTCAGCTCGGTACACATTTCTACCAGTACCAATAAGGTCAATCATTTTATCCACTTGGTACATGTTTCTCCTAGCATCAATAGAGTTAAAATGTCTATCAAATATCTATATTTGCTGTGAACTTACTGATAAATATAGTAGTTCTTTTTTA
Organism: Tachypleus tridentatus; assembly: GCF_004210375.1. NCBI lineage: Eukaryota > Metazoa > Arthropoda > Merostomata > Xiphosura > Limulidae > Tachypleus > Tachypleus tridentatus. Next base: position 152,713,422 of record NC_134834.1, read on the forward strand.
TGATACATTAGCACTAACTGAGAACTACAACAGTTCATTTTACGTTACATGAGAACTTACTGTTACTGATAATAAAAACAAGTTTTTCACCACTTAAAAATTGATTCACAAGTTTGTCAGTCCTTACTTACGGTACTTAATCCCTTACTGACAAAATGGGAAGTTCTGTTTTACACTAGACGAAGCCCTCATTGACACGTATTTTACACTACATGACACATTACTTGGCATGTCTTTTCAGACTAGATGAAACATGTACTGACATGTATTTTATACAACGAGATATATTAACCGACATTGTCCTTTTCTCTAAGGTAGAATTCGTGCTTATTGAGTTAGTTGTTTGTTTTACCCTAGACGAAACATTTACGTATAAATGTTTTGTTTGTTTGTTTTGGAATTTCGCACAAAGCTACTCGAGGGCTATCTGTGCTAGCCGTCCCTAATTTAGCAGTGTAAGACTAGAGGGAAGGCAGCTATTCATCACAACCCACCGCCAACTCTTTGGCTACTTTTTACCAACGAATAATGGAATGGAACTCACTTTATAATGCTCCCACGGCATTTGTAATAACCGTTATTATAATTTGTATTATTTTTTGTAAAGTTTTTGTACGTAAATAATTTATTTCTAATGAGTGTTATTGTAAACTGTATTGTTTTTGTTGTTTTTTGTATATTAAAATATATTTGTGATTAGAAGAAAATTGCGTGTATCAGTCTTGTTCGCAAATATCACAAATTTGGAGCATATAAGTTAAAATTAAAATTAAAGTTTCTTGCTATTTGAAATCGTAATACGTAACATACGTTACATAATAAGTTGGAGACGCGTCCAAGATAAGTTATAATATGTAACAACTGTCGTTACAGTTAGTAATACTGTTATCAGAGAAAATAATAGAGAATATTTTAATACGTTGCACTGTTTTTTCGTAAATTCACCAGACAAAATTATGTGATTGCGGCTCAACATTACAAATGGATTTCAATACCAGCAATAGGCTAATATCATCCCTTCAAAAGCAAAGAATAAAATAAGGCTGTATTTTGCATTGTTTTTGAGGGAGTGATTTCGGCCAACCCGATATTTACTTAATTTCTTGAATTTTTATTTGCTTGTTTACTTCTATTTTTTTAATGCAATGTTTCAATAGACGTAAATAAAGTTGTAATACAATGAGGTTCCATCAGTAACATATACTGTTTATTTATTATTTGCCGGTAATTACTATTTCGTCCTAAGTTTAACCTTTGTAAAGGCACAACACATTTTCATAAAATAGGCCAACTTCAAGGGGTAATGATAACATTGTTTACACTAGAATAATACATTTTTAATTACTAGTTATTAATAATACTTATGAAAGCGGATACTTCGTTTCAAACTATGACACTTCAATGAAATTTGTTGACACCATTGTTTTGTTATTTTAGTTATTATGTTGTTAAAAAATGAAACATAAGAAAGAAGAACAAGAAAAATGAAAGTTTTTACTTTGATATTTATAGAACTTGTAACTCAGTTGTTATATAAGTATTATTATAAAAGGAATCAAATCACTCTGTAGTGTTCTAATATTCCGAAATCTATTTAGGAGAATTTTAAAATACGATTTCGATTAACACTCTTAGCAATCCTTACATAAATAATGCTAATGCCTGCTTGATAATGTAAAAGTCGTGTTTTCAGTTACATTCCTGAAAGTTAAGAAAAGAAAAACTATTGGAATATGATGAAGTACAGTAAAAAGTCCTTCGTATTATTCCCTTCTTACCGTATAACAAATTTTTTAACAATTTATTAGAACTGTTTTATCGAATAATATTATTTACAATAATTCGGTAGCTCTTAACTTACAGATCAACGAAATCTTTCATAGTGAAAACAGTTATATTTAAAAGTTCTCTACAAGTTGGTCACAAACTAACAAAGCCGTCTTTAATGAAAATTACGTTTCGTTTTTCAGATTTTGGACTGCAGGGTCGATTAATCGAAACCGCATATCATCCTAATATGACTGCATAACATTTAACGTAGTCTAGACATTCTTCTAGTGTAACTCAATTAACATTATTCAAACACTCTACGTATTCTAATGACTCCCTCGTGTTTCTAGTACAGCCTTTATATCCAAATACATAATCTACGCCTCCTAATTTATACAGCTCACACACCCTCTTAATATTGCCTTCATGTCATATATACTACCTATAAATCAGAGGCATCTGTGCATTATGCTAGTATGATCCTCCTGTATAACTCACATATTTTTCTAGCATCACAAGTTTTGTGTTAGAATCATCTTTTCTCCTGGTGATCACTTTGTACTTTTCTTCTTTGGTTGTGGACTAAACATTCATGAGGTATTGTTTAAGCAAACCGATTACACCGCAGTTGTGGTAGGGAAGAATTTTACCCTTTTTTGATCTGCAAGAAACTTTACTTGAAACATACAGGAATTATTTGTTTTATTATAAGACAGTCGTTTTTTTATGCATTTAATCGGAACAACAGCATTTAAAAACTAAATGAAATCGCTGATTTAAAGGCTCACACGTGGAAATACAATGTAGAAATTTCTCAATTCGATCAGTAGAAAGAAGATCAATTAGTTTGGTGTTTCATATTATTTTAATGTCGATGTCAACAAGAGATTAGTTTTTGTTGTTGGCTTAATGAGAGGGACATGGTCTCCTCGTTTCAGTCTTGGTGTTATTTTATCTTAATTAAAAAGACATATTAGTCACACAGATGAAGCTAATTACTTCGACAATTAATGTGTGTGTTATACCACTCGCACTGAATTGTTTGTTTACAGATTTAGAGAGTTCATCTTCAAGATTGATGAGATCATTTTTTACGAAAATTAGTCCTTATATTGAAAATGAATTTTTATATTACATATGTTTATCAGTAAATGCAGAACTTTTGTTCGTTTCTGAAACGTTTTCTTTAAAGAAAGTTATGCTTACGATTATCTGTTTATCTTTATGTTGAAGTCTGTTGAAAATACCTACCTTACGTTAAAGTTCATTGTTGAGTGTATCTGATTTTTCTCTATGGTGAAGATGATTATTGAGGATATCTTTTTTGATGTTTTTGATGATGAAATTCATTGTTGAGTGTACCTGCTCTTCATTTATGTTCAAGTTCATTGTGTCCCCTCAGAGAAAGGGCGAGAAATTCTTTTTTTTACATTGTTTCTTTTCCCCTTTTCCAAACGCTTTTTAATCAATCACTATTCGTTGAATGATCGGTGGATTGACTAGGAACTTGGTACCTGAGTACAATACGTCAAGACGCTTTTTCCATTTGTTAGATTTAGGTTTGTTTGTTTTGAATTAAGCACAAAACTACACAATGGACTATCTGTGCTCTGCCCACCACGGGTATCGAAACCCGGTTTTTTAGTGTGTAAGTCCGTATACATACCACTGTGGGGCTTAGATTTAGGCCGTTTTAAAGATTTTTATGTAGTGAAAGGTCGAACAACCAAAAAACGTATATTTTGACTCCCGTATTATTTACAGTATTAAGATGAAAAATGTGATAAATATAAATTTTCATGAGTCAAATATATTGAAATACACATTTCGATTTATATCAGCCAATATAGGCGGAATTTTTTACAAACATATTTTATCACAGTTCCCATACATATACATACAAAATGTGGGATATGCTCATTTGTGGTGTTAGGGTTGTCATAATTGTATGGATTTTCGTCGGTTACATAGACTTGTTTCGACAAATTTACAGGAAATTTGGCACAAAGATAATTTTCTGCAGGCAACACACTTTTGCAAACAAAAATATTGGATTTGCTCCTTTTTCTGTCTTTTTCATAAATCTTCTGTTGTCAAAAGTGGCCATGTTAAGATTGCTTGGCGAGACATGTTGCATTCAAAGTGAATGTTAGCCTCTTTGACTGTTAGGCGTATCTGTTTTTCTTTAAGCTGAAGTTCATTGTTGAGAGTATCTGTGTTTTTTATATTTAAGTTCATTGTTAAGAGTACTTTTTCTTTTTGATGAAGATAATCGTTAAATGTGTTTGATTTTCTTGAGGAAAAAAATTATTGTTGAAATATATTGTAATTAATTATTGTTATATGTACTTATTTTTCCTTTAGAAGCAACAACAATGAACTTCATTATATCTATACTGAAGATGGTTATAAGCATTATTTTCTTTCTTTATGCCTAATTTAACTGTTTTACTATACACTGAAAACAATTTTTAGGGTTTTTTCATTTCTGTATATTTAAATACAATGTGAATAGGGTTAGTTTTTCAATAGTAAGTGTGACATTAACCTTGCGTAATTAACGTCAGGCCGCTAAATACTCATCACTACAAACAATATTTTATACTCACAGAACAGTGAGTACACATGTAAAGAATATACAGAATATTCATTCTATATTCATATATATATATATTAATAAAATATCCAAAATCAGTAGTAGGGAATCTGTACATAAGTTACAATGTATCGTTATGGGGTTACTAAGTTGGTTTCTTGTGAAATGTTCTTTCTTGGTCGAGCAAACAAACTTGATAATGTGCACCAGTTTGAACTGACCAAGTAGTTTACAGTGAGGAGTCCTTAGTTTGTCGATTCAGCAAACTATTTACTACGTGTTGGTGTAGAGTGACTAAGTAGTTCACAATGAAACAAACTACTTGCTATGTTTTTGTATAGAGTGACTAAGTAGTTCACAGTGTAACACACTTATTACTAAGCGCCGATGTAGCAGACAAAGTGTCAACTCAACAAACTACTTACTGTGTAGCATTATGGAGTTAAGAAATACTTTACAGTGAGGTGTTCTCTCTTGGTTGAGACAGCATGCTAATTGAAACTATATAACAGTAGTTGAACGTTATCTTTAGTTGGAACTGTATAGCAGTATATAAATCTTATTTTAGTTGGTACTGTATAACAGCAAATTAACTTTATTTTCGATGAAACTGTATAAGAGTAGGTGAAACTTATATTTCGTTGAATGATGTTCAGTGTCAGTAGTAAAAATGTGTATGACCGCCGAGAAATATTAAACATAAGAAAAGTGTCACAATATCTTCACATGATGTGGGTTTCATTTTGCGGTAATAACATTTCGTCACTAAGCGTTAGTACTAGAACAAATTAAAAATATTTGACTCCAGCTCTCTCCATTAGACTACAGTTTGGTGAGCTCCTCTTAAACCCTGCTAAAGGTGCCCTAACAATTTATATCATGACACGAAACATATAAACTCCTATTTCAGCAGCTGTTCGTATTGCTTTCACAGTCGTAGTGTGATCAAACAGTACCACTGAAATGCGACAAAGCTTGATCAATAAATAAAAAATCACAGTCGTAGTGTGATCAAACAGTACCACTGAAATGCGACAAAGCTTGATCAATAAATAAAAAATCACAGTCGTAGTGTGATCAAACAGTACCACTGACATGCGAAAGAGCTTGATCAATAAATAAAAAGTCACGGTCGTAGTGTGATCAAACAGTACCACTAACATGCGACAGAGCTTGATCAATAAATAAAAAGTCACGGTCGTAGTGTGATCAAACAGTACTACTGACATGCGACAAAGCTTGATCAATAAATAAAAAATCACAGTCGTAGTGTGATCAAACAGTACCACTGAAATGCGACAAAGCTTGATCAATAAATAAAAAATCACAGTCGTAGTGTGATCAAACAGTACCACTGACATGCGAAAGAGCTTGATCAATAAATAAAAAGTCACGGTCGTAGTGTGATCAAACAGTACCACTAACATGCGACAGAGCTTGATCAATAAATAAAAAGTCACGGTCGTAGTGTGATCAAACAGTACTACTGACATGCGACAAAGCTTGATCAATAAATAAAAAATCACAGTCGTAGTGTGATCAAACAGTACTACTGACATGCGACAAAGCTTGATCAATAAATAAAAAATCACAGTCGTAGTGTGATCAAACAGTACCACTGAACTGCGACAGAGCTTGATCAATAAATAAAAAGTCACGGTCGTAGTGTGATCAAACAGTACCACTAACATGCGACAGAGCTTGATCAATAAATAAAAAGTCACGGTCGTAGTGTGATCAAACAGTACTACTGACATGCGACAAAGCTTGATCAATAAATAAAAAATCACAGTCGTAGTGTGATCAAACAGTACCACTGAACTGCGACAGAGCTTGATCAATAAATAAAAATTACATTTCTTAGTTCTTCATTTTCCGCTGATATTTTAAGATCTTAAGTTTCACTTCCATTCGATAGCTGAGCTTATTTGCTTACATTCGTCTTATGCTGTAGGAGTAGTTCCAGTTAAACATATTAATATCTCTATACTAAAAACTGAAAATTCCAACAGATGTGAAGACAACGAGTGTGTGGTTTTTTTTATAGCAAAGCCACATCGGGCTATTTGCTGAGCCCACCGAGGGGAATCGAACCGCTAATTTTAGCGTTTTAAATCCGTAGACATACCGCTGTACTATCGGGGGCGATGAAAACAACCTACTTGAGTTTCTCACTGGTGTTAACCAATCATTACAGTCCAGTTAACCTGTCGTGAACAAGGTAACTGGGCTGCAATTACACATTTGCTGAATTGTTCATTCTGCAGTCACAACCTGAAGAACGTGGGTTAAGGGACTGTCTTGTAATTTTAACATTGTTGTAGATTTATAAATATATTATGTAAAATGTGTGTTTATTTTTCCATTTATTGCACAAAATATTCCTGACAAATGTTAACAATATCTGAATTCAACTGCTAATTTGACAAATTGAATCTCTCTAGGTTACTTTTAGTTTGATTGTATGTGACCGATTGAATGTGTCACTATTACTTCAATAAATCAATAAAAATGACAGTTACTCCCAGATAGACTGGTTAAGTGACTATAAGCACCACCTGACTGTTGTTTTCGTTGTTATTCTATGAAACAGGCTATTGCGTATTGTGTGAGTAATTCCTTCAAACTGCTTTGTGGACACTGGATGGTATCCTGCCACTGGACTTGTTAACTGATCAACAAAATTCCTTCCTTCAAATATTTCTTCCATTGACGAATTCTCTTCAAAACCTGTATATTACTGTTTAAACCTAACGTTTCCTACTTGACTGGAAATGTCATATTTACCCATGGTGAATAGCGCTAATCACGTGTCTGGTTACAATTATTTAATATAAGGGAGATTGCAGCCTTCAAGAAATTGTTATCATTGATAATCTTGTATAAAGTGTAACATTAGAGAAAATTTTCCTTGAGCGGAAAAGGTTTTAACTTTAGAAACAAAAGCAACTAGAATGAAGTCAACTTAACGGTTATTAGAAAACTGAATAGATTCAAAATAAACGAAAAACTTAAAAGTTCTGCAATAAGACGATAATATGGAAAGCGCATGGTATGTCTGCATGTCCCAAGAACCTATAGAGATTATTACTATTTAAGAGTGAGAGGGTACCGAAAGATAACACTATGTCCTAAGAACAATGACCATGTTTATAATCAGAATGGAATAAAAGAAAGTTTCGGGTGGATACTTTATACCAAGCCCTAGTGATAATGTTCATGTAATGGTCAAGGTGAGCAAAATAAAGCACCAGAAAGTCAACTTACGTTGAGACTGAGCTAGTGGTAGCGACCATGTAACACTCAGGATGAACCAAAACAAAGCACCAGATGATCAGTTTACACTAAGCCCTAGTGATAGTACCATGTAACAGTTAAGGTGGACCAAAATGAAGTACCAGGTGGACGTTTACAATCAACCTCACAAAGAATAACGATATAACAGTCAGGGTAGACCAAACGAAAGCACCAGGTGAACAGTTTAATCTAAGACCTAGTGGTATTTATGACATAGTAATGGTCCAGTAACTGTAAATGAGTACTGTCTTGTTTTTGTAGGTTTAATCTGGGTATTTTTCAGGATCATCTTAACAATACGTGGAACAAAAAAACAAACAGGTTATTGCATTGCACTTTCTTTTGTCTTCTCCTGTGTAGTCCTGTAAAAGAGTCTGGGGTGTAAATAGCATAATATTACACACGAGAAAAGCGAAGTATTTTACTTTATTAAATATTTTATATCTAGATTATCAAACACTGCCTTAAAAGCCGCATAAAAAATAACTATAAAAAATGTTCTACATTAGTTAAATGAGTACATACAAAAATACATCTGTTCCAAACGTTTCAAGAAACAACAGTTCTTTTTTTCAGGAAAGAAAGCGAACAAGAATTCGAACGTGAATGAAACAAGACTAACACGTGATGTTTATATATATATATATCACAAAGTCATGCCATGAATAGGATTTGTAATGAATTCATAAAACTGGCCTTGTAATTAATGTTTTTTTCAAAAATAATTTGAACAAAGTATTCGTATATATGTTTATTAGTTAGGTTTATTTTCTAGTAAATGTCAGTATTCAAAAGTGGTACGGTGAATTACTTCATTGATGCTTAACTTTGAATTTTTTAAATACAGATTTTCAATTAAATTTGGGATGTGTTGGTTTTGTCTGTAATCAATAACCTTACATTCATTCAAAACTGTAAGACATTCACGTTTCGAAAGTCAACATTTGATTTATTAATTTCTGAGTGAAGAGAACCTGAAGAGTTGTTTGGTGAAAATAAAAATAAATTTGCTTTTATTGTGAACAAAATGAATTTATGAAAAGAAACCTTTTTCACTGTTTTGTTTTCAAAAAACTATATTAGAGGACTTCACGTTCACGTTTAAAACAGTTGTGAGCTGGTCCCTTCTGGCTTTACTTTATTATTAGCGTATTGACATACATGTGAACATAGATTATGCACTGCTTTCACATTTTTACGCGTGACTTCAGGCTTGAAACAACTGAATTTATCTGTTCTAAGCTGGCTCCTCTATCAAGTGGACATTGAAAGAAAGTCTAATTAACAAATAATAAATTTCTTGTAATCGTCTTTAGTGCTGCCAAAATGTAATTCTGTTTTCGACTAGAAAAATACGTATTTGTCAACTGAATTACATGTCAAAGTTACCATACACTGTAAAATTAAAAACTGCTATATTCAGTGAAACAATGGTAGTACGTAAAAACCATCATTTTTGCTGCATGTAGCTTTGTCTGTTATTATTGTTTGTGTAATGCTTGTTTATTATTCGACTTCTTCCATTGTTAGAGCTGCTGAAAACTCCATTCAAGCAGAGTAGGTGGGCGGTAACTTGTGGATCCAGGTGGGTTAAGGCTTTCGACTCGTAATCTGAGGGTCGCGGGTTCGAATTCCTGTCGCATCAAACATGCTCGCCCTTTCAGCCGTGGGGCCGTTATAATGTGACGGTCAGTCCCACTATTCGTTGGTAAAAAACTAGCCCAAGAGTTGGCGGTGGGTGATGATGACTAGCTGACTTCCCTCTTGTCTTACACTGCTAAATTAGGGATGGCTAGCACAGATAGCCTTCATGTAACTTTGCGCGAAATTAAAAAAACTGGTGGATCGTTACGTTTTGAACCGATTCTGGAAAGTTGACTGAAGTATTCTCTTGTTTGTAGGAAAGGTGATTGATGTCTTGTGCGCACCTAGTTATAAGCTGTCGCAGAATTAGAAAGGAACGTTTACAAACGAAGTGCGGATTCATACATTTTTCCATCCAACGCTTTTACCATTTCTCTTGTTCAGTGTTATATCTGTTCTATCTTGAAGGTTTCAAATATGAGATTAATACGATCTGGAAGAAAATAAATGAGTAACTGCGTTTTCTAATACCAACTTTTAAAAACGAACAATAATCGTAGAGAGACTATAACACTGAAACACACGTTTAGTGAGTTTGTTTCGTAAAGATAACCGTTTGGTTTTCAATAAGAAGAACAATCTACTCATTATTCTCTTAATAGCAAATTTTTTCTAAGTCCAAACACTACATAAGAACTGACACCTACCAGTTCAAAGTTCAAACACTGGAGATGATAAGAATTCAGTTAAACAAGTTTATCCTTCATTGACTTCCTTTACTGAATAAACAAGTCGTAAGGAGACTCACTTTAATAATCCGTTATCTTCTTCATCATCACAAGCATAAGCGTGGGAAATAAAATACGTCAATGACTTGTGACAGGTTGACACACAACTGATAACAGCTAGTGTGTAATAACTAACACCATATTACAGATAACTTACGTTGTACATTGAACAGTTTCTTCACAAACTGTAAATTATCTTCGAAAACAACGACAGTGTAAGCTTCGTTTTCCGAGCGTGCACATTCGCGTTTTATAGAATTGAAAAGCAACTTTTTCTATGTTGAAAGTATACACGGAATTCTTACATGCTTTTGGCGTTTTCTTTGAAGATACAGTTTTGTCAAGATTCACGTGCCATTAAAGAATCAGTTAATCTACCTAAGCCGAACGTGATTGAAAAATCTTACACCCTGAAGGAACAACATGGTAAGGAAGTAAACATTCTGACAAAGATAGGTTGTACATCCAGTTGGAACGAGTTTGTTATAAGTCGTAAATAACGCACCAATTAAGTATTTTCATCAGGGGTAAGGCCCATTATCTTACACTTGTAGTCTGCAATTGTTCTTTCTGTATGTATTTAAAAACACTGAATAACACAAAGAATTACTAGCTTATATTACAGTACTAGCCAGTTAAAGGAAATGGCTCATCAACTATTTTCAGTGAATAAATGGTGTTCTTAAAATGTACCTTAATTTCAACTCTTGTTCGTTTGACTGAACAGCAGTTTAACTTTATCAAGCCCTTTACACCTTTCTAAGCTTATGAAATATATATATACACATTAATATATGAAATATATATATACACATTAATATATGAAATATATATATACACATTAATATATGAAATATATATACATACACATTAATATATGAAATATGTATATACACATTAATATATGAAATATATATATACACATTAATATATGAAATATATATATACACATTAATATATGAAATATATATATACACATTAATATATGAAATATATATATACACATTAATATATGAAATATATATACACAATAATATATGAAATATATATATACACATTAATATATGAAATATATATATATATACATTAATATATGAAATATATATATACATATAATATATGAAATATATATATATATTATATATGATGAATATATATACATATAATATATGAAATATATATATATACATATTAATATATGAAATATATATATATACATTATATATGAAATATATATATATACATTAATATATGAAATATATATATACATTAATATATGAAATATATATACAATAATATATGAAATATATATACATATTAATATATGAAATATATATATACACATTAATATATGAAATATATATATACACATTAATATATGAAATATATATATATACATTAATATATGAAATATATATATATACATTAATATATGAAATATATATATATTAATATATGAAATATATATATACACATTATATATGAAATATATATACACAATAATATATGAAATATATATATATATTAATATATAAATATATATATACATTATTATATATGAAATATATATATACACATTAATATATGAAATATATATATACACATTAATATATATGAATATATATATCAATAATATATGAAATATATATATACACATTAATATATGAAATATATATATACACATTAATATATGAAATATATATACACAATAATATATGAAATATATATATACACATTAATATATGAAATATATATATACACATTAATATATGAAATATATATATACACATTAATATATGAAATATATATACACAATAATATATGAAATATATATATACACATTAATATATGAAATCTCATTTTCTTTGTATTTCATCAAACATATACTTTAAAATGAAGTTTTGATACTGGCAAATGTTAACTGTTTATTAGTCAAATACTACTGTATCTCTTTTTCCTTGCTGGTCTGTTTGTTTCAGTATTTTAGAGTTCCCCAGTATGTTTATCTGTGTGTGTTTTATAGCAAAGCCACAATGGGCTATCTGTTGTGTCCACCAAGAGGAATCGAGCCCATGATTTTAGCATTTTAAATCCAAAGGCTTACCGCGGGCCCGGCGAGGGACTCCCCGGTAGGAGAGCTATAAGTTTACGAACTTATAAATCTAAAGTCCAAGGTTCGATTCTCCATAGTGAATGTGGTAAATAGTCTAATGTGACCTTGTTCTAAAATAAAATACAAAATCGGACTTTTAGCAAAAAAAATTATTCAAAGATTATTTGTGCCTGCTTTCCCTAATTTTGGACTGATAAATTTAATGAAACGTGGTTACTCAATAGCATTATCGTAGGACCCGGCATGGCCAAGCGTGTTAAGGCGTGCGACTCGTAATCTGAGGGTCGTGGGTTCGCATCCCCGTCGCGCCAAACACGCTCGCCCTTTCAGCCGTGGGGGCGTTATAATGTGATGGTCAATCCCACTATTCGTTGGTAAAAGAGTAACCCAAAAGTTGGCGGTGGGTGGTGATGACTAGCTCCCTTCCCTCTAGTCTTACACTGCTAAATTATGGACGGCTAGCACAGATAGCCCTCGAATAGCTTTGTGTGAAATTCAAAAACAAACAAAACAGCATTATCGTAAAGTCCTTGGCTACTATTGTCTTATTGTCTCGCTAAATAGTGTGATTTGACTGTTACTCTTAAAGCGAACCTACAGCTCCAAAGTCGAGAGCACTTTTGTTTCTCTTTGTGGTCATGGAACGCCAACTTGAGATTCAAAGATCTAAAGTGCATCACGTTAACAACCGACCCATCTCGGCTCGTCTGTCTATCATAAAAGGTTAAGACGAATAGAAACATTCAAAATGTTTGATTAAATACTTAAAAGGCGAGAAACAATACACAAAACCTGGCCATTTCATGTAAAATAAGACGATAAGCCTTTTTAGTATACGCTTGTATATATTTTTTGTAGCTGTTGTCATTATTTGATTATCATTTAGAAAAGTAAAATACTCGACTGTTTAAATTTTTAAAAAAATTGTCTTGGTAATATAGTTTATTTAAGGATGTACTGAACCTGTTACAACTTTCTCTTGATGATATAGTTTCTATAAGAATATACTTTATCCATTTGAATAGCACAAAAGAAGGCGCATAAGTGTCTCAGTGCGGCGAAACTTAAGATATTCTGAGTTATTCCTCGTTCCCACGGTTTCTATACAATAGGATCGATAAGGACGGGGTGTTATCTAAATAGCTATACATATACACCCATTATCACTGGCCCAGCTTCAAGTATGAGATAACGTTCAATGTTGAACTATACTGTCTGGTTACAGAACATCAGTTTTATCAGATTTCTAGTACAGATAATATTTAACAACGTTTACTTTGAAACTAATTCTTTACTGTTTTGGTAATTAACGAAACTTATAACATTCTTCTCTGTAATAATATTATCAAATTCTTTTTTGTACTGTTACTAAATAATGGATTATGACTCTGGATTTATCTTGTATTGAAAGTTATAGCACAATAATTTAAACTCGTTAATAGTACAAGTGTTCTAAGAATTAGTTGTTACTATTAACAACAGGTACATTGATCTTTAGTAATCTATTAGGAAGTACAGCAACCATAGTTTACTATTATTAACAGTAATATGAGGTGTACTCATCTTTAAAATGTTGTATTAAAAATTAGAGCAACCATAGTTTACCGTTTACATTTAGTGTTCTGTTAAGAAATAATGCAACTATAGTTTTCTGTGTCTAATTCGGTAAAGATTTATAACAACTGAAGTTTACTGTTGTTAACTTGGTTAAGAATTATAGCACTCATAGTTCATTGTTATTAACAGTGACAAGCGCAGCATGAAGCTTTGCTACTATTTTTACTCTAGACCTAAGTGTGAGGGCACCCATTAGCATTTTAAACCCATGATTCTACTGTCATGACAGTGCTGGTTATAAGGCTCCAAGTAATAAAATATGTCGCCAGTATTGCAGTTAAATGTTTTAACTCGTGTAATATTTTCTACGTAACTTATATAGAAAACAAGTGATTTCATCCAATGTTTTTGCTCTTTACGCTGAGTGTTTGTTGCATATATAGCTCTCACAGTTTATTGTACTTAATTAGTAATAATTGGCACATTCTGATAAAACGTCTGTCATCCATAGTTTGCCTTTGTTAATTATAATAATGTTTATCGTAATAAAAAATAAAAAATGATATTTCTTGTACTCTAATAAATCTGTTATAACAGTTTACTCTATTGTTTTATTTAAATAATAGAAATTGTAACAAATATATAATATTCTCGTAAGTACTGTGAATTAGTAGTAAAATACTAAAGAGACGACTAAATTTGCTGTTGCAGGTATGGTTGAGTTTCGTTTCTGTTGAATATAAAATAGTGGGCTGTTGCTTAATTTCTTAGATTCTTAAATTCTCTTTTAAATTAAAACAGTTTACTAGGGTACTTGAATTTTTATATGTAGTACAAGCTACATATAGTATGTGTGTGTCACTAGGAAGGGATAGCTTAATAATGCACGGAAAGCAATTTTAACTCATTAACATCTCAAAACGTTTCTTTCAAAGTGAAATTTAGTTTCGCAAATAACGGTAATGAAGAAATATGTTTTGCACTAGAGGACGCCAAAAATAACAGAAATGTTTTAATTCTTAAATTAATGTATCTCCAAAAATGTGAAAAGTCTCAGTTCATTCAGGTGATGCCTTTTGCAGATTTTAGCTTTTTGTTTTCACCACCAGTCTGACATCCAGATTGACCAATTGAGTGTCAGAAAAAAATTGTATCTGTGTTTTGGTTCTACTTCTTCATAAAAACAATTTTCATGATATTTCAAAATATTGTGTGCATGTGTGTGTTTCTTATAGTAAAACCATATCGGGCTATCTGCTGAGTCCACTGATTTTAGTGTTGCAAATTCTTAGATTTGCCGCTGTACCAGCGAGAGACTTCAAAACATTAAAGTTATGTGTATTGAATGTCATGTTAACAAAGAAAATATTCTTGTCCCATTGCAGGAAATTGTCCTTTACACTTTGGGCCGTGGAATAGTTTTTAAAAAACGGTGAAATCCTAATATTTGATTAGAGTAGCTCAAGAGTTATGGAAGCAGCAATGGTAGTTGATTAACTCAAAATTAGGGGTCTGGTTTATACTGCATTCAACTCATAATTGCGGGTCATGATTTTAATCCGTCATTCGACATGCTCTTCCTTTCAACCGTGAGTGCGTAATAACTTAATAGTCAGTCCCACTATTCGTTGGAAAAGCGTAGTTCGAGAGTTGGCGTTGAATTTCTTACCAGATAATTAAAACCAAAAACATTTTCTCATTAATTTTTAAATATTTAATAGTTCCAACTAAAATTAGGTTTCAGCTAGTGTTGTACACTTTGAACTATAAATACAATCCAGCTACTGTTATACAGCTCCACATAAAATTAAGGTTTATCTGGCATTATACAATTCCAAATAAAAATGTTGATCTACTATTTATTACAACAGCTCCAACTAAATATAACGTTCATCTACTCTTATACAGTTCCAACCAAAAATCAGCTTCATCTACTGTTATGCACTTAAACTAAAAATAAGGTTCATCTAGTGTTATAACAGTTCTAATTGCAAATAAGATCAAACTACTCTTATAAAGTTTTAATTAAAAATAAGTTTCATCTATTGGTACGCACAAACTGAAAGTATGTTTCATTTACTGCTATACAGTTCCAATTAAACTAAGTTTCATCTACTGTTATGCAGTTTCCACTAAAAATAGGGTTCATTTGTTGTTGTACAATTCCAACTAAAAATAAGGTTCAGCTACTGTTATATACTTTCATTATATAGTATGTTGACTCAACCAGAGAGAACATCTTACTGTGAAGCATTTCTTAATTTTATAATGTTACATAGTAATTAATTTGTTGACTTAACCAAGAAACGAGGTTTCATTGTGAACCATTTAGTCACTCTACACCAATACATAGTAAGAAGTTTGCCGAATCGACAAACAAAGGACGATACACTGTGAACTACTTGCTCGACCAAGAAAGAACATTTCACAAGAAAACCACTAAGTAACTCTATACCGATACATTGTAACTTACGTACAGATTCCCTACTACTGATTTTGGATATTTTATTAATATATATATATATGAATATAGAATGAATATTCTGTATATTCTTTACATGTGTACTCACTGTTCTGTGAGTATAAAATATTGTTTGTAGTGATGAGTATTTAGCGGCCTGACGTTAATTACGCAAGGTTAATGTCACACTTACTATTGAAAAACTAACCCTATTCACATTGTATTTAAATATACAGAAATGAAAGAACCCTAAAAATTGTTTTCAGTGTATAGTAAAACAGTTAAATTAGGCATAAAGAAAGAAAATAATGCTCATAACCATCTTCAGTATAGATATAATGAAGTTCATTGTTGTTGCTTCTAAAGGAAAAATAAGTACATATAACAATAATTAATTACAATATATTTCAACAATAATTTTTTTCCTCAAGAAAATCAAACACATTTAACGATTATCTTCATCAAAAAGAAAAAGTACTCTTAACAATGAACTTAAATATAAAAAACACAGATATTCTCAACAATGAACTTCAGCTTAAAGAAAAACAGATACGCCTAACAGTCAAAGAGGCTAACATTCACTTTGAATGCAACATGTCTCGCCAAGCAATCTTAACATGGCCACTTTTGACAACAGAAGATTTGTGAAAAAGACAGAAAAAGGAGCAAATCCAATATTTTTGTTTGCAAAAGTGTGTTGCCTGCAGAAAATTATTTTTGTGCCAAATTTCCTGTAAATTTGTCGAAACAAGTCTATGTAACCGACGAAAATCCATACAATTATGACAACCCTAACACCACAAATGAGCATATCCCACATTTTGTATGTATATGTATGGGAACTGTGATAAAATATGTTTGTAAAAAATTCCGCCTATATTGGCTGATATAAATTGAAATGTGTATTTCAATATATTTGACTCATGAATTTGTTTGTTTGTTTGTTTTGGAATTTCGCACAAAGCTACTCGAGGGCTATCTGTGCTAGCCGTCCCTAATTTAGCAGTGTAAGACTAGAAAGAAGGCAGCTAGTCATCACCACCCACCGCCAACTCTTGGGCTACTCTTTTACCAACGAATAGTGGGATTGACCGTCACATTATACACCCCCACGGCTGGGAGGGCGAGCATGTTTAGCGCGACGCGGGCGCGAACCCGCGACCCTCGGATTACGAGTCGCACGCCTTACGCGCTCGGCCATGCCGGGCCTTGACTCATGAAAATTTATATTTATCACATTTTTCATCTTAATACTGTAAATAATACGGGAGTCAAAATATACCTTTTTTGGTTGTTCGACCTTTCACTGCATAAAAATCTTTAAAACGGCCTAAATCTAAGCCCCACAGTGGTATGTCTACGGACTTACACACTAAAAACCGGGTTTCGATACCCGTGGTGGGCAGAGCACATATAGCCCATTGTGTAGTTTTGTGCTTAATTCAAAACAAACAAACCTAAATCTAACAAATGGAAAAAGCGTCTTGACGTATTGAACTCAGGTACCAAGTTCCTAGTCAATCCACCGATCATTCAAAGAATAGTGATTGATTAAAAAGCGTTTGGAAAAGGGGAAAAGAAACAATGTAAAAAAAGAATTTCTCGCCCTTTCTCTGAGGGGACACAATGAACTTGAACATAAAGGAAGAGCAGGTACACTCAACAATGAATTTCATCATCAAAAACATCAAAAAGATATCCTCAATAATCATCTTCACCATAGAAAAAAATCAGATACACTCAACAATGAACTTTAACGTAAGGTAGGTATTCTCAACAAACTTCTACATAAAGATAAACAGATAATCGTAGGCATAACTTTCCTTTAAAGAAAACGTTTCAGAAACGAACAAAAGTTCTGCGTTTACTAATAAATATATGTAATATAATAATTCATTTTCAATATAAGAACTAATTTTCGTAAAAATGATCTCATCAATCTTGAAGATGAACTCTCTAAATCTGTAAACAATCAATTCAGTGCGAGTGGTATAACACACACGATAATCGTCGAAGTAATTAGCTTCATCTGTGTGACTAATATGTCTTTTTAATTAAGAGAAAATAACACCAAGACTGAAACGAGGAGACCATGTCCCTCTCATTAAGCCAACAACAAAAACTAATCTCTTGTTGACATCGACATTAAAATAATATGAAACACCAAACTAATTGATCTTCTTTCTACTGATCGAACTGAGAAATTTCTACATTGTATTTCCACGTGTGAGCCTTTAAATCAACGATTTCATTTAGTTTTAAATGCTGTTGTTCCGATTAAATGCATAAAAAACGACTGTCTTATAATAAAACAAATAATTCCTGTATGTTTCAAGTAAAGTTTCTTGCAGATCAAAAAGGGTAAAATTCTTCCCTACCACAACTGCGGTGTAATCGGTATGCTTAAACAATACATCATGAATGTTTAGTCCACAACCAAAGAACAAAAGTACAAAGTGATCACCAGGAGAAAAGATGATTCTAACACAAAACTTGTGATGCTAGAAAAATATGTGAGTTATACAGGAGGATCATACTAGCATAATGCACAGATGCCTCTGATTTATAGGTAGTATATATGACATGAAGGCAATATTAAGAGGGTGTGTGAGCTGTATAAATTAGGAGGCGTAGATTATGTATTTGGATATAAAGGCTGTACTAGAAACGCTAGGGAATCGTTAGAATACGTAGAGTGTTTGAATAATGTTAATTGAGTTACACTAGAAGAATGTCTAGACTACGTTAAATGTTATGCAGTTATATTAGGATGATATGCGGTTTCGATTAATCGACCCTGCAGTCCAAAATCTGATAAACGAAACGTAATTTTCATTAAAGACGGCGTTATTAGTTTGTGGCCAACTTTTAGAGAACTTTTAAATATAACTGTTTTCACTATGAAAGATTTCGTTGATCTGTAAGTTAAGAGCTACCGAATTATTGTAAATAATATTATTCACTTAAACAGTTCTAATAAATTGTTAAAAAATCTGTTATACGGGAAGAAGGGAATAATACAAAGGACTTTTTACTGTACTTCATCATATTCCAATAGTTTTTCTTTTCTTAATTTTCAGGAATGTAACTGAAAACACGACTTTTACATTATCAAGCAGGCATTAGCATTATTTATGTAAGGATTGCTAGGAGTGTTAATCGAAATCATATTTTAAAATTCTCCTAAATAGATCATCGGAATATTAGAACACTACAGAGTGATTCCTTTTATAATAATACTTATATAACAACTTAGTTACAAGTTCTGTAAATATCAAAGCAAAAACTTTCATTTTTCTTGTTCTTCTTTCTTGGAAGACAAACGAATTGAAATCGAGACATTTTGTCGATTTTGTTTTTGTTTACTGCTTTATATAAACAATAATTAAAGTAAAATTGGTTTTGGTACTATCAAGCAACAAGAACAACAACAAAATTGATTCTTTTAAGTGTAATTAATCACAGAATGCCTATACACACACACATTTGGTTTGAGTTGTTTAGTTAATCAGGAAATGCCCTCCACTACACACTGGAGGTAATGAATGCCTTGTATTACAAGCTGAATGATTTAGTTACTTGTCATGCACTTAATCAGAGAATATCCTCTAGTACATATTGAATGAGTTAATTTGCTGTTATATAATTAATCAGGGAATGTCTTCTGTTACACACTGAATAAGTTGGTTAGTTGTTATCTAATTAGGCAAGGAATGCCTCCTGCTACACATTTAATCAGTTGGTTTCTTATATAATTAGCGATAGTTTTTTATTCGCTTCTTAAATTCTGATGGTATTAATTAAGCATCTTTATCATTTTTGACCGCCACAAGTCTCCCTAGTGAATGATAAATCTAGCTTTGTCCTTATCCAAATTTCCTTTTCCTCGTGAATAATTAATTTAGATTAGTACGGATCGTACATTCTCCTTCTTAGTTCTATACCAAATCTAGTTTAGACCTGATGAGAATGTGCTTCTTAATTAATTAATAAATGTAACTTGATAGTGAACAAAACTTCTATTCTGCTATGTAAAAGTTATGTAAGAAATTTAGTCTATTCTTGTTTGAAATGACAGTTTTCTTAGTTGTGCAATAAATATAGTTTAGTTATGATAAAAACTTTCTTCTTTTTAGTTGCACAACAATCACAACTAACTTCTGAAAATCTTTTATAATCAACTTTTTCATGTATTAAATCTCAGTGGTATAATAAATATGAATTATCCGAATCTTCACCTCGCCATTGAGCTACATTCAACAGTGTTGTAAAATAAATAAAATCATTAGTGGTAAAAATATTCTACTGAACATTGTACTGCGCTCATAAAGGTAATATAATAATTGAAACCATTGCTGATCAAACGATTCTATTCAATATTGTGCTGAATTTATTAGTGTGGTACAATAAAGGTGAATCACTGAGGGTAAGAATCTTGTATTTAACGCTGTGCTGCGTTAATTACTGCAGTGTAGCAAGAATTTAATACTGATTTATAAATTAAAACTTGTAAAAATCTGCCATATAGACTTTATAAAGTTTCTAAAAACTTTGTTGCAACTTTATTACATTAGTGTTTCTCTATAAGCATAAAATAATGCTTATAAAAGTAAACAGATGACGCTCTAGCGGTGTAAAACAATTTCTCACGCCAAGAGCTATTTTTTTTAATTTCGCGCAAAGCTACTCGAGATCTATCTGCGCTAATCGTCCCTAATCTAGCAGTGTAAGACTAGAGGGAAGGCAGCTAGTCATCACCACCCACCGCCAACTCTTGGGCTACTCTTTTACTAACGAATAGTGGGATTGACCGTCACATTATAACGCCCCCACGGCTGAAAGGGCAAATATGTTTGGTGCGACCGGGATTCGAACCCGCGATCCTCGGAATACGAGTCGAACGCCTTAACACGCTTGGCCATGCCGGGCCCCACGCCGAGAGCTTAAAACTTGTGGGGTGGCTTCTAGCAAGTGGAATAAATAGTTACTACAAACTTTTCTACCAAAAAAGGGTTAAATCTTACAAACCGACAAATACCTGGTATGCCTCTTGACCTTGCGCTAACAAGAATTACGTGGATATACATCAAACGTAAAGGTGGAGAAATTATATTCGAAATCTAATGAATTTTAGTACTCCGAGTATGTGCAGAATGATTTAGAAGTTTAATGCCTGTACGTTTTTTGCTTTAGTCAAATAACTGAAACTTCCATTAGATGTAAGATTTTATATGTATGATTCAATCAAACTCTTTTTTTTATATAAACCAGAGTAAAGATAGTACAATCAATAAGAATTCTGAGACTTCTAGATGCTTGATTAAAGGTTAAAAAAGACGCGTATTTGGTAAATATATATTCACAAATTATTTCAAGCCCAAAATTTCAGTTCACTTTTAACCTATTGATAATGTAATACGCACATATCTCTTTCAATTTCTAAATAGTATTAAGTCGACAAAGAATTTTCCACTGAAAGGTAAATGGTCGATATCAATAGATAATTTTACACTAAATGGTATTTAATTCACAACTCATTTTCCACTGAATGAAAGATTCATTCTGACATGGGAACATTCCCTACTCATATCATATCATTTTCAATATTCATTGTGTTGTAAAATTATAGTTAAACATCTTTAGCTTTTGTTGGGTAGATCAAGCTTTTGGTTCCTCTTTTAGGCGTGTTTGCATGTTAAATGGTTTCGACTGGATTGTTGACTTACTCTTTCATGTCCTGAATACAGTTGTACGCAATTAAGTTACATGACGAAGCAATTGTAAACAACTTATGGTGGGTGAAGCCAAACAGAAACAACTTAAATAGTTTAATTTAATATTCAATTATAAACAACTTTGACTATAATAAGCAAACATTCAGTTGGGATTAGCGAATACTCAAATTATTAAAAGCTTTTAATAAATGTGGGAAGTACGGAAAGTAATAGAATATGTGTCAATACATGAATGAGAGATTGGTGTAGAAGCCGGCGAAAGCGAATTCTATTTGAGAGCTCCGAATGAGCTGATTCACTTCAAAACAAGATTCGTTAATGAGCGGATATTTAGGGATAAAACTCTGAACCACGAAATCAAATGTAGCACATAAAGTGTCGTAACGCCACGGTACCAAATATTATTGGATATTGATCAGTTAATAAACATAATCAACTGAGCTTAGCCAGTATCGTAGTCTAATTAGCAGACTCTCGATTTCGAATTTTTCAGAAACATTGTAATAATAAAATAATAATAAAGCCACTCTGCTCGGTGTTAGACAAAAATAAACTACGTTATTAATGTTACAGTGCACAAAGATCCACAAATTATGTTACATAAAAGATTATATTATGGTAGCATTAATGCTCAATAAAAAAACATTCATGTATATGGTGACGTTTATAATAAGAAAATGTTGTGGATAGTGACGTAATTTGTATTATGAAAATGTGATGGTTACTTCTACATAAAACACGCAGTTATGCGGAGAATAATGACAATGTTTCTAATATTAAATTGTCGAGGTTGACAATGCTCACTAAAACAGGTATTCATAACTAGGATAGTAGTTTCTAGTTAGAAGTTTTTTGTGGCTAATACTAAAAAAATGACGTATTCATTCGCGTACGGGATAATGTCGACGTTTATAATATGAAAAATTCTAGTTGTTAGTATTAACTATAACAAGAGTTTACACAATGGGTAGCGACGACGTTTATAATATGAAAATGTGATGGTTACTACTACACAAAATAGGCTTTTATATAAAAAAGAATACTAACAACATTTAAAAAATAGAACTGTATAGGTTACTACTCAATAAAACATGCTTGCATATAGAAGATATTGACGACGTTTATAAAGTAAAAGCATAGTTATTACTGCTTAATTAGTCTAGTATTCATATAGATGACAGTGACGACATTTATAGTATGAAATTAGGTTTAGCAATTACTGTTAAATAAAACATGTTAGGTAAGAATTCCGCTAACGTTTATTATATTAAATTGTTGAGGATACTGTTAAAAAACATGGGCTCATATAGTGAGAAGTGAAAACATTTATATTACAAAAAATGTAGTACTTACTGCTAAAAAATAGTTATTCATATAGAAAACAGTGACGATGGTTATATTATGAAATTTTAATTACAGTGAAATAAACTAAGTATTCTTGTGAGAGGTAGTGACGACGTTTGTGTTATGAAAATCTGATGGTTACTGCTGCATAAAACAGGCATTTGTCTAAAGGATAGTGGCGACATTTATAAATTGAATGTGTAGTGGTTACTGTTAGATAATAGAGAATATTGAATACAGAATTAGAATATAGAGAATAGAATATAAAAGTTACTGCTCAATAAATCATTTATAAATATAGGAGATAGTAACGAGGTTTATAATATGATAATATAGAGGTTAATGCTCAATGAAACAGGTATTCATATCGGGGATATTTACGATGGTTGTGATATGAAAATACAATAGTTGTTACTCAATAAAATAGATATTCACATATAACATAGCCACTTTGTTTATCATGTGAAATTGTAGGTAGCAGTTACTGTTAAATAAAACAAGTATTCATAAGAAGGATACTAACGATTATTATAATACGTTGTAATGATGGTTAAAGCTAAATAAAAGATACATTCATAAAAGGGATAGTGACGATGTTTATAACACTAAAATGTAGTGGTTGTTACTAAATAAAACAAATATTCATGTAGAGGGTAGTGACGATGTTTATAATACTAAAATGTAGTGGTTGTTGCTAAATAAAACAAATATTCATGTAGAGGGTAGTGACGATGTTTATAATACTAAAATGTAGTGGTTGTTACTAAATAAAACAAATATTCATGTAGAGGGTAGTGACGATGTTTATAATACTAAAATTTAGTGGTTGTTGCTAAATAAAACAAATATTCATGTAGAGGGTAGTGACGATGTTTATAATACTAAAATGTAGTGGTTGTTACTAAATAAAACAAATATTCATGTAGAGGGTGGTGACGATGTTTATAATACTAAAATGTAGTGGTTGTTGCTAAATAAAACAAATATTCATGTAGAGTGTGGTGACGATAGTTTGAAATTGTAGTTGCTACTACTTAATGAAATGCATATTCATATGGGATGTAGTGACGTCGTTTATGATATTAAGTTTTAGTTGTTACTGCTGTATAAAACAGGAATTCATAAAGAGGAAAGTGACGACATTTATAAAAATAATATAGAAGCTACTCCTCAATAAATCAAGTATTCCTGTAGAAAATAGTGAGGATGTTTATAAAGTAAAAGTCTAGTGGTTATTGCTAAAAAAAAACGTTATTCATTTAGAAGATAGTCAAGATGTTTATAATATAAAAATGAAGCCGTCACTGCTAAAATTAAAAGCATTCGTAAAGGAGATATTAACGATGTTTATAATATGAAATTGTGTTGGTTACTGTTTAATAAAACAGGTGATCATATATGAAGGTGTCGACTATTATGATACGAAAATATAATAGTTGATGTTCAATAAAACAGATATTCATATAGAAAATAGTGAGAACGTTAATACTATGAAACTGAAGTGGTTTATTCTCAATAAAACTGGTTTTCATATTGAATATAGTGAGCAAGTTTATATGAAATTGTAGTTAGCGCTCAATAAAAATGGCTTTAATATGGGAGATAGTGACGACGCTCATAATACAAAATTGCAGAAGTTACTGCTCATCAAAACAGTTATTCATACGTAAGGTAGTAACGATGAATATGTCGTGAGATTCTGGTGATTTGAGCTCAATACGAGACCTATTCGTAAAAGGGATAGTAACAAGGTTTATGATATGAAAATGTAGAGGGTAGTAACAAAACAAATGGTATTCATGTAGAGGATAGAGACGATATTTATAATATGAAATTGCAGTTGTCACTGTTAATGGAGACAGATTCGTATAGAGAATAGTAACCATGTTATGGTTACTGCTCTGTATAACAAGTATTTATTTAGGAGATTATGACGACGTTTGTAATACGAACTTGTAAAACCTTCTCAATAAAGCAAACAATCATTTATATTATGAAACTGTAGTGGTTACTGCTCAAAATGTAAGTATTCATATAGAGGATAGTGACAATATATAGATCATAAAATTATATTTATTGTTTGGTAAATCAGACATCATGTACGTAGAAGAAAGTGATTACGTTTACAACAAGAAATTATTCTGGTTGCTGCTCAACTAAATAGATATTCATACTGTCACTAGTGATGACGTTTGTAATATGAAAATGTGGTTACTGTTCAGTAAAAAAATAATTCATGTAGTGTATCATTACGTCATTTGTAATATACAATTGCAGTGATTACTGCTCAATAAAACATTCATTTATATAAAAGACAGTGGCAATGCTTATACAATTAAATTGTAGTTGCTGCTCAATAAAACACTCGTTAATATAGACATTTAACCATCATATAATGGCTAAGATATTAAATCATTAATTCCAGAATAATTGAAAAGCTGTTTGGAGTTTAGCGGTACAAAGGTTCTAGGCTATCGGTGCCAAACAACCAGTAAAATGTCAAAAGTAAAACCTATAACTAAACAAGGCCCGAGAATCAGAATAAAAAATGCCTATGACCAGCATAAATCTAAAAACATAACCAAATTGGTTGTCTGGCATTTTTTGGTACAAAGCAACTAGGCTACCTACGTCAAAGAACAGGTAAAAACGAAAATAAGTAAAATTCCATGAAATGTAAAAACTAAACAATGTACAAAAGTCAGATGAAAGACTCAAACAGAATTAAAACTGTCAATGGCTCGTAAAAATTAAAACACAACTAACACCATCACTAATAACACTATCCAACATCATGGGTAACCCCTCGGAAAACTGTATGTTTAAAATGCTGCTGCCGTTCACAGCAGTAACCACGGTAACTACGACACGACAGTAAAACATGGGCAAATATGACTTGAGTGTCACAAAGGCGACACATTAGTAGATCAGTCTTAGATAACAGTAAACGACGAGTTCAATAACTGTGACAAAACACAGGACCATAGTCTATATATGGGACAGGCTCACCTATATATGGGACAGGCTCACCTATGATTGCACCTGAGCAGACGGACTTAACTGCTTTGTTAGCAAGCTTGATCTGCGAATATTGACTTGACCATATATCCAAAAAACTGGATTGAAACAGAAGACGGTGAAAAGTGAGCCAGTCGTTTCTGAATATCAACAAGAATAAGATGATAACTAAGTGGTTCCAGGATCATAAGGGAGCAAAGATAATCGCTGTAAATAGTAATCAGCGTAATGCATATCTTCTATTTGTTCCAAGACAAAAAAAAATGTCATATAACTCAGCAGCAAACGCAGAGAATGTAAAGGGGATTCTGTGAGCAATCACTGAGTCATAACAAGCCATGGCGGAACCCACAGTGTCAACTGAATTTGAACCATCAGTAAAAACAAACAAACAGTAGAATGGTTCGAAAGTTATTCGTCAAAGAGAAAATGATACTTCCAATAGTGAATATCCAACTTCTTCAGATGACCGAAAGAAATGTCACAGGTAGGGAAGGTAATTAACCATTATGGGATTGGCTAACCATTGGAGATAACAACGACACTCAAGGACAGACAACTGCACCTTGATATGAAGGCCAAAGAAAAACGGCAGACAACCTATTCTAAAGTAACGTAGCTCACTGAGGAAAGAAAGCACAACCTTAGGTAGGATGCAATGGTAAAGATTGAAATCGAGGTGAAAAGGGGGCTCTTTGGACTCAGTGTACAAGCTCTGGAATGTTGATGTGCAACCTGCAGAGCCGAAGCAACAAATGCTGGTGAGGATCCAGCGTCTTCAAGGTAGAGGGTCTGGCAGAACCATAAACTAGAGACTCATAGTCCAGTGTGGAATGTGTGAAAGATCTTCAATAGAAAACTTCGATCCATTCTCCAAGAGGTGGAAGAGAAGACATGGAGGACGTTCAGTGTCCTTGTACATGCCCTTGCATACATGACACATAGCTGATTGGTGTGAGAAATAAAAGTAAGTTAATGATTAAAGAAAGACCAGGAAACATGAAAAAAATAACAACACCAAGAAGGAACTCAGGATATTGGTGTAAGCCACGTTGATGGCAAAAAATGAATTCAAATGGGTTTAGAGAAAGAGAAGGTAAAACCATTTGCTCAATAAACTTCGTGCTCGACGACCAACAAGGCATATGGAAGTCATAGATATAGAAGCTGTTTGCAACAGTAGGAAAATATTGTTTAGTGATAGCGCTTACTTACTTTGAAAGAAGATATGGAAGACGACAGCCTCCAGGGATGTTTCGAGTGACACATACAAGGTGATTATGTGTTGACCAACCAGAAGTGCCACACCTCCGTGGATTTGACCATCACACAACCTGCCATTCTCGTATTAAGAAAACAACAATTGTGGTAATATCGGCATGCCTAAGCAATGTTTTCTGTAAGGAGAGACATAAGGGATGGTAGGAATCAGTCAAGGCCTTGATTCATCTACATTAGAATATAAATCTCAACAGTTCTATTGTATCAAAGTGACCATTTTTATTTTGGTAGCGGAAAACCCTTCTTCATGCAACCACGCGATTTTTCTTTAGTAGAAGGAGGTTTGTCGATTTCAATGAAACCTACTCTGGGTATATTAGGCAGATCTCTGTTAAGGGGATGGATACTCCAATGACTGAGGGCGTGGCCAAAAATGGTCCTGCACCTTGGGGTCAAAGGAGATGGACCTGAGGATTCATTGGATTCAACAAGGGGGACAGAGACAGAAGTAGATGTGTACTTGTCAATTTTTGTATCAATAAGAGGGAAAAGACTTTTCACGTGGTAGATAAAGACTCTGATGGAGGCGTAGAACGATCTGGTCCTACTACCACTATAGCAGTGGAATAAAGAGCAGCAGAATATGTCCGAGATGGAACAGGAGATCACAACTTCCGAACTTCGAGGTAAGAAATGTTGTTTACAGCAAATAAAAGTTGTATCTTTTTTTTACTCCATACTATTAAGGAATAATAAAAAGTATGAGCAGTGGAAACTACCACAACTGACGCAGTGAGGGTCCAGTCCACACGCGTAGGCGCCATGGACTTTTCCACTACAATGTGCACACGTCAAAGAACCATGACAAGATGCCTTAGAATGTTCAAACCGTTGATACTGGAAAAGCTTGAGAGGGTTAAGAGAAGCTCCCTTGGTAGACGTGACTACATAAACGTAAAAATCAGAACATTGGTTGGCAGCATAATTCCGTCCTTGCAAATGGAGATACAAGGCACAACAGAAACTCTTTGGCATGATAAACCAGTGAGGATCTCCTACTCGGGGATATTCTTGAAGTCCCTTTCGACAATAACTCCTCGTGAAAGGTTCAAAGTATCATAGGGAGTGCCTCAATTGGTATGTCCCAAAAACATTTGACTTGAGAAGAGGTTTGCTATCTTTTGGTGTAGATGTTTCCATCAGGATATCTCCAAAATGTAACTTCTTGACTGACATGAATGACGAAGGGAGACAGTTGCCCCATGGATTTGTCAGGCAGAGGATGAAAAATTAAAAATCGAAGTACAGGAGCAAACTTGAAGAGTGAATGTGTAACAGAATCGTCTGTCCATTGTTGCTTATTTTTCAACTGTTTTATTTTGTATCTGGATTTGGGGATATCTAAAAGAAGATAACTGTTCAGTGTCCACTGACTCCACCCAACATGGAGGGTATACACTACAATGCCGAAAACCACAGTGCAGCTACGCCAGAGCTTCGTGAACACTATATCCAAACACAAGCATCAGACGCAAAATCTACAACAACGAGTTAAGAGCGCCCAACACTGACACTTGGTTGACCTAGCCCATCAGAACCAACCAACTGACAGTGGAGAGAGACACTCCGAGGCCAAGGTTGTGTGTACATAAACTGACTCATCAATGACACCCCTCAAACACTAGGGTTCTTCTCCCCCTTCAGGGTTTGCCATGCATTGCAATATGTGAGTGGATGTTCAGATCCTAGGAGAAGTAAACTAAAAATACAGAATCCTCCCTGGGAGGTCCCCTCACTACGTACTGAAATCCACCTCGAAAAAATTGAAAAGTAAGCAGCTATAAACGATAATCAATATATATATATTGTCCAATAGAGACCTAAATATGCATATTTTTAATAGGGAGGGTATGGGATGACATTGTATTATTCTTTAACTAAGATGCGTAGTTTTAACTTGGAGATTGTTGAAAGACACTGTCTTAACATTTTAACGAGGATGCATAGTTTTATAGTAGAGGTTATAGGACGACACTTGCCTTAATATGTGGTTTTAACATGAAGGTAACAGGACGACACTTGTCTTAACTTTTTAATTAAGATACATACACTTTTTACGTAGTGGTTATAGAATTACACTTGCCTTAACTCTTATACCAGAATGTAAGGCTTTAACATGAAGGTAACAGAACGACATTTGTCTTAACTTTTCAATTAAGATACATAAACTCTTTTTGTTGAGGCTATAGAACGACGCTGTCTTGTTCTTTTTGGTAGTATACCTGAAAGTAACAAAGAGACTATGAGACGACATTTTAACTTTTTAGAACACGTATGAAATAAACGTAGAGATAATAGAACGACAGATTTTATCTTCTTAACTAGCATGTATGAGATTAATTAAAGGAATATATGACGACACTATCTTAAAATGTGTAGTAATATATATATATGGAAATAATAAATGGCTTTCCAAAGGCTCAGCGGCAAGTCTGAAAGCTTATAACGCTATAAATCGGGGTTTGATACTCGTGGTAGGTACAACAAAGATAGACTATTGTGTAGTTTTCTTTTTTAAAACAACAAACAAGCAAGCGATTATAAAAATAACTATGAGACGATTTTATTGTTTACTATGAAAAGACTATAATACAAGTGATGGTTTTTATTAATACGATACATTTTGGCAAGTTAAACGTTATTATATCTTATAGTTTCAAACCTATCCACTAAGTTAACAATGAGGCCACCATTGAGGAAAACCAAATGAACATCACATCAACAAATAAATGTTGCCTGTCATCGGAAAGGAGCTACCCTGCTTTCAAGGAGACTGCGCACTTAGAAAAATGTTTACAGTGCATATTTACCATGGAGGCAAAACCATGGCGTACATCGAATCAGTGTATTTAAAGCCTATTACTTTTTCATGAGGTTAACATATATTTCAATTAAGACGATAATTTTTGAAAAATGTTCGTTTTCCTTTGTGTGAATGGACAAATTTAGTTCTTAATGTCAACGGTTATTATGAGGAAAGCGACAAACGAATAAAGCTTGCAATTTTTGTGTCTTTATATTTCCCTCTAACGATGATTAACCACAAAAGAATATTTACTGAGAAATTCAATATGTTTGCTGCCTAAACGTTCCCAAAAATTGGTCCAACCTTTATAATATATGGATACATAAATGTTCTGGTTATTTTTAAGAACAAATATCATTTAAACTAATTAGATTTTGACAGGTAAAAAACTTTCTGTCTTCCTACCTATTTCTATTTATTCATTCCTCTGTTTTTATCTATTTGTGTATTTACCCACTTACACATCTGCCTGTCTATTGACTTTATATATATATACTTACTTATGTGTTTTAATTCCTCTATTCCTCCATTTATCTATCAATCTTTTAATATATCAGTTTTATCTAATCATTTTTCTTTCCACCTACTTACGTATCTCTCTAGCTACCTATTCATCTATCTATTCATGTCTTCCCAATCTTAATATTTAGTCTAGAGTTTAGAACGGTCAGCAGATTAAGTATTTTGGTATCACATGGGGGTCTCTGGAAATTTCCTCCCCCATCTTTTAAGAACTTGTAACGCTTTACGTAATTACAAATAATAGAGAGGAAATTATTTTAAGATATTGCTATTTTAATGAATTTAATAGCGTTTAATCAAAAGTAAATAGGTCGTGCTGGAGCAATGTGTCAAAGAAAACATCAGTTAGGACTGAGACGAGCAGCAGTTATGTTTGGGATACTTAGCAGGAACAATACCATTCCTACATCTCGACTTTGTAACATTGCCAAGTCTGATTATGATAATAACCCTCACCTACCAATCCCAGGTAATTGTGTTAACAGTTGCAGCTTCACGATATACTAAGCTTGAAGGGCCTATACTTTACCAAGATATTGTTGAATTTAGACTACACAGACATACACATAAACACTATGGATCATTTTAACAAGTGAAGAATAATTATCATTATGAGTATTTAAAAGTCCTGGTAGTAGATTCAGTAAACACTTATCTAGGTTTTGTACACTCAAACATTTCTTACTGATGTAGCTCTAGTTTAAACAATTGAACAGATGTATAAATATACAGGAATTTTATTTTTGATTACGACTTGGGATGACCTATCTTTTAAATATCTACTCCTTGTATGTACATACGCATATAAAGTACATTTAGATACAACATACTTGTTTATTTTTTAGAGCAATGCTACACTTGTCTATCTGCTGTGTCCAACTCGGGGTATTAACCCTGCGTTATAAGTTTTTAAATTTACCGCTGTTCTACTTGGACACAGAAATAAGTACCTGTAAGCATATTTGTATTGTTTATAACAAGACACACCAGAGGACGCTACATTAATATATATAGTACCGGTTCAACCACGTATTAACCCACGACCCCACCACATACTTTTTAAATAATGATCAAAATCGTAACAAAATTAATGCATGTTCAAATCAGTATATTGAATTCGATACCAAAAATAGAACAAAAGCCAATTAGTTAAAAAAGAAAAGAAGTACACTCGCACTAGACATACGTATTCCGGAATAGGTGGTTAAATTACATTTTTGATTTAAAAAAAAAAAAGGATAAAAATATTTTAGAATCAGAAAATATTGTTTGAAATAATGAAACCAAATTATGATATAAGAAAATTTTGAAATTCTACATGTATTCTTTAATATCTGAGGATTGGTTATTGTCAAGTTTAAGCAAAATATGAAACTTGATTAAAACAGTTTTGATGAAGGCGTAAAATAAAAACACTAGTGAAAGTATGTAAACCAAAACACAGTTTGATTTTTTCTAACACTACTAAGGTTATACGTTCACTGGATAATCTGGTTATGAAAAATATAGTATATATATATATATACGTATGTGTTTAGATGAAATTCTTAAGTTTTGTATGAAAATTTTATCATTGTATTTTATTTTCAAAAGAACTAGTATTACCACAGAAACTGTAATGTATAGAGATATATCCTCACAATGGTCACTCACATTACAGTTGCTTTACAGACACATAACAGATAAATTCTGGAAAACAAATTTCTCCAACCTCTTTTTTTTTTTTTTTTTTTTCAAATGCTAGCAAAGTCTGACTTATTACGTGTTGAAGAGTTAATACTTAATATGCATACTAGGAACTACCAATGTAGGATAACAGTAGTGGTTAACGTACATACCAAGGATTACAGTGCAGGAATTAATGTACATACCAAGGATTACCATTGCAGAAAGTAATAGTTAATATACATACCAAGGATTATCACCGTAAGAACTAATAGTTAGTGTAGATATCAGTGATTGCCATTTTACAGTTAATGTACATGTGAAAATCTACGTTTCTTTTATTTTGGACTTAAAGTTCTTCCTTACTTGAATAGTCCTTGGGGGTAACCTTGGTAAACATAATTTAGAAAGGAAAAACCAAAACTTCTTGAGTGTAACCTGAAACCTAAAATTAACAAAGTTTTATAATGTCTAACGACAGCAGAATATCTAATTCTTTTACTTAAAACTAAAAGAAAATATCCTTATGTTAAACTTTTTGATCAAGTTTAGTATGTTTAGGTATTTTATTTGCTTGTAAAGTAACTTAGGGTGCCGGAGCTGTTTGCCTCCAGCTAGTACAGTAGTAAGTCTACGGATTTACAACACTAAACTCAAGGGTTCGATTCATTTCGGTGGGCTCAGCCGATAGCCCGATGTGGCTTTGCTATAAGAAAACTAACACATACTTGTAGCTGTTTATAAAAACTGAGTTGTGTAGCCGACATGAGGTTGACCAGAATTTATTAAAATGAGAATCATTTTTTAAAGAAGGACCAACAACAAGTAAAGAGATAAGATTTCTTTTTTTATGAGATGCATATAAATGTTTAGGCTATCCTGAAACTTTTCTTTTTTCTTCCAACGTATTCGAGTCTGTTTATCTTTAGCATATACTTTCTGATATTTTTTTATATGTGTTTTGTTTGTTTTTGAATTTCGCACAAAGCTACTCGAGGGCTATCTGTGCTAGCCGTCCCTAATTTAGCAATGTAAGACTAGAAGGAAGGCAGCTAGTCATTCCCACCCACCGCCAACTCTTGGGCTACTCTTTTACCAACGAATAGTGGGATTGACCGTCACATTATAACGTTCCCACGGCTGAAAGGACGAGCATGTTTGGCGCGACGGGGATGCAAACCCGCGACCCTCAGATTACGAGTCGCACGCCTTAACACGCTTGGCCATGCCGGGCCTTGTATGTATAATACAAAGTATCTTCGTTGTATTTCTACAAAGTACATCCTCCTTACGACCAGTTTTGTTTAATAATTTTTAAGATGGCTATCTTTGCCGAATGTGTCTTGTTTTATATATTTCTAAAGGAATCTTAAATTCCAATTGTTTTAACAGAATAGGTGTTTGTTAGATGATTTACACTGGTCAAATTAAACCTTAACGCTACCTTATAACTAGGTTCAAAACCCAAGGTTCGGATATAACCTTCCATAATTTAAACTGATGAGAGAGAGAGAGAGAAGACAATTAACGAACAGCACCTGTTGACATATAGGTTTTGTCCGGCGTTGTAAACAGAACAAGGAACTGACTGTCTTAAGGTACAGAATATGTTCCTTGGATTCCGAGTCTAGAAACTGGGACCCTTCAATGCGTAAGTCAACACGCTAGCCTATACGTCACGTCTGTCTCTATAGTGATTAATCTAATACTTTCTGTTTCTATTGTATTTATAGTTGTTTCAGTATTGTATGTTTGTAGATATAATTTTGTCACAAGGTTTTACATTAACCTGAGCTTTGCAAGGTTTGCGATATTTCCGCGGCTGGTAATTGTCAGCAGTTTTCTGTGAGTACTGCAGAGATAAGCAGAGGGTTAGCAATTAACTTCACGCGTTTTACCGCCCTTCAAAGCAAACATAGTCTCCCAAAATAAACGTTCTGGGTACAAAGACACGTCCCAGACATCTCACTGGCTACCGAACGTCAGTGGCAAGTAACGTCACGAGCCACAAGGTACCTGTTGGCTACCAGGCATGCGTTCAGTGTTGCAAGGAATGTCGTGCATTCAGTTAGTGACTATTCCCACGTCAAGAACGAAGAAATCCCTCCCCCAACAAAAGCAGGTCTTACCAGCCCTAGTTAGTTAGGATTTAATTAGGCCTCAAGTTAGGGCGACGTATACAGCTCTCCCTGGTAGTTATTGGGGAAAGGTTAGCGATTGCTGGTTAATACTGAAGTCTTCAAATCAGAAGTGGTTCAAAACAAGTACCTCCTAGATATTTAGTACTTGTAACATCGTTCAGACAAGTTAACTTTCTACGTCGAATACTCTAGGAGTTATAGACTACGAAATGATTAGTGTTAGTTAGGTGAAGTAGGAAGGTCTACACAGTCTAAACCTTACGTAATATTTTCTTTACAGTAGAATAAATATATAGGAATATCAAACGTATACAATTACAGATACTAATAAAATATGTAGGATAAAAGGAAAATCAAGTCATGTATGTAATATTATAAACTGTTTAAACATTACTTTAATGAAACTTATATTTTAAACCGTACATGAAGTGCATTAGTGTTAGTTATACCATACTGTAAGCTGTATATGCAGTTCTTCAGTAGCATTTATATTTTAAGTTGCGTATATAATAATTCAGTAGTATTTCTATCATATTAAAAAACAGTATAAACAATTCTTTAGTTTATCTAAAAGGAAGTAGTCAAACAACGATTTATAAGCATAAGGAAAGTTTAATGACGGTGGAACATACAACATGTTCTGAGAGAACATTGGTCTTCAGCTATTTATCTCATATTATATATTCTATACATTGTCCTTTTATGACAAAATTGAAACAAAATTGAAAAACGCTGCATTAATTGAAATAATTCCCAGGTTACATACTATAATGTTAGATATAAAATGTACCCTAGGTTTTGGAGATGACTGTGGATGTAGTCCCACATTGCGGTGGGGATACACCGTTTATCAGTTTTAACCTCCGTTCGCTAGTCTCACATAAATAAATAAAATAAAATAACCAAATTATATTTTAGGAAGTTAGATGTGTAATATGTATGTATACCTTAAGTGTAAACAGTGATCTCTAAGGAAAAATAGAACTGTAATCATAACTTGTTGATAGCTTCAGTGATTTTTTTTTAAAAAGTGAGTCTTTCGAAGGTTTTTTCTGCAATAAAATTTGTCAATTTTGAGCCAAAATATACTAAGGAAGAAATATTTTTATTTAGAGGACTGACTAACTCGAAAAGGTCCGATATCGAGGTATCTTTGCTTTATAAGAAACTAATTTTTTGTAAGACCAATTTTTGGTTCATTAAAATTTCTTTGCTTCACCGAGAAGATTTGCATTCGTTTGCAAATTTTGTTGAATATTGTATTTGTAATTTGTAGATATTGTACAGATTTAGGTATCTATATAGTATTACTTATATTATTTTTATTTTATTATTTTTATTATTTTTAATAATAATTATATTATTATTATTAATGGGTCAACGGTGTGTAAACGGACTTAATAAAGCTAAAATCAAGTGTGTTTTTCCTTCCGAGGTTAATATAGCGTAAATACTTTATTGTGTCAGTTTTGTGCCCAAACCATCGATCCACAGGTGCAGAAAATAAAATGTTAAGTATTTTCTGACTATTAATTTTAACCATAAAAATATATTTTTTAATTTCTTATGTATTTATTTAGGACGCGAGATTTAGGTGAACAATATCTATCGAACGAAACGTTTGTTGTCATTTGAAATTATATTTCAAAACAACTGCTGTTTCAGAAGAGAATCAAATATTATAATAAACATTTGATTACTTATGTGTACAGTGTGTGTGTTTTTTCTTATAGCAAAGCCACATCAGGCTATCTGCTGAGCCCAGTGAGAAGGAATCGAACCCCCTGATTTTAGCCTTGTAAATCCGTAGACATAACGCTGTACTAGCGAGGAGCCTCATGTTTACACCTCAATTTTGAGTTTCGTTATGTTGTTAGTTCGGAATGATTTTAACTTTTTTTAATAATGCACTCACGAGCGCATTAAAGGGTCAGACAGGTCTGAGGCTAATTTTTTTTACCGACTTATCATGATCGCGACTTAAAATTAGAGTAAAAGCTTAAATTTCAAGATTGTTAGATATAAAAGACTGTTTGCTGTAGATAGTAAATATTAAATTATATATATATATTGTCAATATTTCATTATTCTATAGTTTTCATAATAAGAGTTTTTAAAGTAGACAATCAGTGGAAGTTGTGCTTATAAGTCATTGATGCACAGATACATATTTAAGATTATTAAAATGTTTGTTAATGTTGATTTGAAATACTTAACGCATATCATTCTCAGCACACTTTATTCCTTGTATAATGGTTGTTTTCAACAAACCCTGCCTTATAAAGGGTAGCAAATTGAATAATAGATTCCTCAGTTCAGCTTTTTCAATTCGTAGGATACATACTAATCAGCTTTTGGATGGCACTGCTGAAGTTCTCTATATACATATACTGAAAGTTTAATAAAAATCCAAATTTTTCATCGTGTATTTCTTTTTCTTTCCTTGATATTTCGACATTATATGTTTCACACCCTCCCAGCTGTTTGCTCTTTGTCTTATATTATTGAAATGAGTCTTGTAATTTTTGCACTAACATTCAGTTAGAAGTTTTGTAATGAATGACCTGTCTCTGTAAAATCTCTCCAGAAAACGCCCGAGATTCCATAATTATACCTATTTCTACTTGTTCCAGTTGTAACATAAGGCTTCTTGAATCTAAGTACAGTTCAAGCTTTTCAGAGTCACTCTTTGTAATGGAAGCGAGGACTTGCGTTATGGTTTTGTACTCCATTTTAAAGGCTCCAATTGCATCAGAATGGGCGCTCCCTCTTGTGTGTCATAACCTCTTTATCGTTGGGAACCATGGTTTATCAAACATATCATGTAGACGCTATCACAGGCGGGTTGAAACTGAGAAAAACAGATAAAGCTTCTACAGAAAGGCAAAGAATAAACAAGTTTCAGTATACAGCAGTCCACAGGACAATGTCCAAACCAAACTAAGCGAATGAGCACAGCAGGGAACATAATCTGCTCTTTAGTTCTTTTTGATCAAGGCTCGCATACAGACATATTTGCCTTTGACATTGGATGCAATGTCGCAAGACGGTCCATGGCAATATTGAATCCTTATATAATTTTTTCAAGGAAATTAATGAGAATTCCAGGAAGTTCTACTTCTGTGTGATTGCTTATTAGTAAGAAGGTGGCAAATGTCCATAAATTTGTTTCATATAGGTGAAGATAAGTATCAAACATAACGTTTTCCTTATTTGCCCGTTTGTTCAGCAAGAAATGTATAATACTTAGCCAATAACTTCAGTATTCTTAAGTTTTTGTAATTATGCACTGAACCAACAACTTCATTGCTTTCTTTGGATGCCAGTCCTCTGAATGACTGAGATTTTATGACTGAGAGAATAATCTCTAGAATTTAATGTCAGTATTTTTTTTGTACCCCATTTGCTCTTTTAAAGCCTTGTCAATTCGTTTGCTTTTGGTTGTACCAATATCAAATTTGATAACAATGAGCTTGTTTCTTTCCAAAGAAAGCCTCTTGCAACATATTTCCAGTCATAGTAACCAGTTATTGCTAACGAAGAGTTTTTCATTCATGTTGAAAACAATTTGTATATAACGTAGAAGATATTCCCTTCTTCCTCTTTTAACCTTTTCTCCATTCGATTGCTCAGGGTAAGAACAGTGTATCTGAGGATTGACGT
Source organism: Tachypleus tridentatus (assembly GCF_004210375.1). Classification (NCBI taxonomy): domain Eukaryota; kingdom Metazoa; phylum Arthropoda; class Merostomata; order Xiphosura; family Limulidae; genus Tachypleus; species Tachypleus tridentatus. The sequence goes on from NC_134834.1 coordinate 152,751,763, forward strand.
ATATAATTCACACCTGTAATCGGTTTTCTAGACGCATTTAAATCCGTATTCTTGTAGTGGCAACAGGTAAATACAGATGCACAAACAAAATCTCTCATTTCGTCAGAAACCCATGTTCATGTCCAAGTATCGAATGTAAAGAATGGATTAATATCTTCATTGCCTATGCAATAATTTATTTGAGAATCAGCATTTGAGAATTTAGTGTCAGCATTGTTATTTTCACTGTCTAGACTGGAAAAGAAGAAAGCGGAGGTTTTTTAATATAATGAGCTTATTTTAATATTTTGATTTTTCAGCTTTTAAGGGATTATGATGCAAGTTGTGGAAATTAATGTAAATTACAATCTTTCTAAAGATAAAGGTAACTGCATATTTAGATTTCCTAAACTTATACCTGTTACTATTGTTGTTAAATATTCATACTGAATTTTAGTATTATCACAACTGAGAAATATTCAGAGGTTTTATGTTAAACTTGTAGAAATCAGTTAAACTTTAAATTTCTGGGTGAGTATAACATATTTAAAGGTTGTTCTTTTTTTTCCGAAATTTCTTAAAGTTTTTATTAGTAATAGTAAAGAATTTCAAGAATGTAGGAAACAATTATTAAATTTTGAAATTAGACAAAAATAAGGCTTTTAAATCCTTTAAACGTCAGTTTGAAGCAATTTCTTTAATTATGTTGACTTATGTAACCAGATTTGTACACAAAGTAATAAACATTCATTTTAATTCAGTTTGATTGAATTAAACCATCTGAGAAAGAGACATTGTTATAATAAAGTTATTAATAGTTTAGATGAAGTAATATAAAATTCATGTAAGTTAGAGGTTCGTGTGTATATATAAATAAGAGACAACGATAAGAGAAAAAGACTTATTACTCATTGTTTATAGGGACTTGTTGACAATGTGTGCAGACACTTGTTGTTCACTGTATATATTATTGTTCGCCACTTTTTAGAGACTTGTTGAATACTAGCCTATGAAATTTAACTCCATGTTGACTGTTGTTAGTATATTTGGCCAGCGTATTATACTTTGTGACTATATGCTGTATTATGGCTTGTAGAATACTATTTGTAGAGACCTGATGACTACTGTTTGTACAGAATTATAGACTACTTTTTGTACATACAGACTCATCACTGTATGCAGAGACTTGTGAACAACTATTTATAGAGACTTGTTGACCACTGTAGAGACTTATCGAATATTATTTCTAGATACATCTTGACCACTACCTGTAAGGACTTTTGACTCCTATACATACAGAGTTGTTGACCACTGTCTTTAGAGACTTGTAGACAACTGTCGTCGTTAGGTCTTCATTTCTGTGTACAGAGATTGTAAACTACTGTTTATATATAGTAATTGGCTGCTACATACAGTGACTTATTCACCACTGTTTGTATAAACTTGTAACTAACTACTCTTTGTAAACACTTGTTGACTCTTGTTTGTAGATACTTGTTGACCACTGTATACGGAAACTTATGTAGAGAGACTTCTTAACTACATTTGTAGGGACTTGTTGACTAATGTTTGTAGAGAATTATGGACTACTCTTGCTAGAGATTTGTTGACGACTGTTTCTAGAGACTTGTAGACAACTCTTTGTAACGACTTTCTGAGCACGACTTTCAATAACTTATTGATAACTGTTTGTAGTTTTTTGTTGACCAATGCTGTAAAGGCTAATTGACTACTCTTTCTAAAGGCATATGGATTACTATTTCTAGATACCTGTTGATCATTATGTGTAGAGACTTGTGCACTGCTTTTTGTATAGAAACTTGTCGACTACTGATTTTAGCGACATTTAAACTTCAGTTGTAAAGACTTATTGACCACTGTTTTCAGGCACTGGTTGTCTACTGTGTAGACAGTCATCACTTTTATCACTGTTTTCAGGACGTGTTGGTCATCATTTCTATATACTTATAGACTACTATTTGTGGGACATTGTTGAGTATTTTTTGTAGATACTTGTGGACTACTTTTAGCAGACTGTTTATAGGGATGCCTGGACTACTATTGGAAGAAAGTTGTTGGCTATTATTAGTAGAGACATGTGGACTATTTGTAGAAATTTGTTAACCACTGTTTCCAGAGAATTATAAACAACGTTTTGTAGATAATAGTGACAAAGACATGCTAACAACTATTTGTAGAGACTTGTTGACTGTTGTTTGTAGAGACATGTTGATTACTATATGTAGATGACTGAAGACCACTGTTTTAAGGTACTTTTTGATTGTTGTTGTGGATATGTTTTGGCTATTATATGTCGAGACTTGTAAAGCACTGTTTAGGGACCTGTTTACTATTGTTTCTAGTAACTTAACCACTGTTTTTAGAAATTTGATGACAACTGTTTGAAAGGACTTTTTTGACAATTGTTTCCAGTGTCGCAGTGCTATGTCTGCAAGTTTACAAAGCTAGAAACCAGGTTTCGATATCCGTGGTTGGCATACCCCAGACAATCCATTCAGTAGCTGTGTAATTTACTTCAACAAACAATGTTATCATTTTTTAAAGTATTTTTGACCAATGTTTGTAGCAACTAGATGAATACTCTTTGTAGAGACTTCTGAAATACTGATTTTGGGACTTGTTGATTATGTTTGTAAGTACTCTTTCACTATTGTTTTATAACCTTTTTAACCACTATTTGTAGAGACTTCTAATCTACTCTATTTGTAAAAATTTGTAGACTACTATTTGAACGGATTTGTTGACCACTGTTCGTGGAGACTTGTTGAATATTGTTTACAAAAACTTGTTTATCATTATATACGGAGCCTTTGCTAACCACTGTGTTTTAGGACTTGTTGACTGTTGTTTGTAGAGGCATGTTGACTGCTATTTAACCATTGTTTGGAAGACTTGTGGACTATTATTTGTCGAGAATTGTGAATTACTGTTTGTAAGGACGGGTTGTCTATTGTTTGTAGGAACGTCTTGACTATTGTAACGGATTTACCGTTATACGTTTATGTTAGTACCTGCACTTGTGTCATTAAAGTTTTCTTTTTTACCTGTGACGTATATTGTTTGCTGTGTATTGCGCAAGTCCCGCCTGTTCTCGACATTTGTAGAAGATTCTTTAGTGTAAAAATCACCAATGTACTAGATGTGTATGTACTACTGGTTATTTATAGTATTTTTGCCAAGCAAACTTTGGTGAACGTTCCAGAGTCTCTCGTAATTAGTATAAAAGCAAAGCACAAAGAGAGAAAAAGAATCTTATTATTAGTTAGCTACAGTCAGTGTGTAATTAGCCTCGGGACTATACTACAGTCAGTGTGTTAATAGCGGGAGCCATACTATAGTCAGTGTGTTAATAGCCCGGGAGATAAACAGTCAGTGTGTTATAGCCTGGAGCTATACTACAGTCAGTGTGTTAATAGCCCTGAGCTATACTACAGTCAGTGTGTTACAGTCTAGCCACTGTCAGTGTTAATAGCCTCGAGCTACTACAGTCAGTGTGTTAATAGCCCTGAGTATACTACAGTGTGTTAATATCTCGAGCTATACTATAGTCAGTTAATAGCCCTGGGAGCTATACTACAGGTCATGTTATAGTCGGGATATACTACAGTCAGTGTGTTAATAGCCTCGGAGCTATACTACAGTCAGTGTTAATAGCCTCGGGAGCTATACTACAGTCAGTGTGTTAATAGCCTGGGAGCTATACTCACAGTCAGTGTGTTAATAGCCTGGGAGCTATACTACAGTCAGTGTGTTAATAGCCTCGGGAGCTATACTACAGTCAGTGTTAATGGCCTCGAGCTATGATTAACACCTATTAGTCGGCCAGGAACGTTTATAGATTTCAAACAAATCTTTCAGTTTTAGTGAATTAACTTCGGACGCTAGTATGTCTACGGGGAAATTACATATATTCGCTGACTTTTTCTGACCTAAGTTAGCTAGCTTTAACAATATGGATTCAGAATTAATTTGCTCCTCGTGAACCTGGATGTCGATAACATTTTCAGTTGTAGACCGAAATAAAACTCAGTATTGTCTCAAAGTTTGTAAAAGTCTTGTATATAAACCATCACTTGTTAAAACTATTAGTAATAACTGCTTTTATAAAATGTATTGTTTCTTGTTTGTATATCAAAATAAATTCGTGTTAAAAACATATTCGTGTATCAATCTTGTTGGCAAATACCATAAATTTGATACATATAAATATCATATTAACTTCTGAATTCAAAATTAGATTTCCGGTTATATAAAATAGTAATACTTTAACATACGTCAAATAACAAATTGGAGACTCGTCCGGGATAAATTATAATACGTAACACCATCTGTTTTTAAGGACTTATCGACTGCTGTTTGCAGGGGCTTGTAGATCACAGTATACACAGACTTGTCAAATACTGTATACCGAGATTTGTCGAATTCTGTTTCTAAAGGTATGACTGACCACCTATTGTAGCGATTTGCTTACCACTGTTTGTAGAGATATCCTTACTGTCGGTAAAGAATTGTTAAATACTGTTTGTAGAGACTTTTTGACCATTGTTTATATGAGTTTTGTGACTATTGGTTATAGAAACGTGTTAACCATTGTTTATATGAGTTTTGTGACTATTGGTTATAGAAACGTGTTAACCATGGTACACAGAGACTTGTCGACTACTGTTTGTAAAGACCTATTGACCACTGTTTGTACCAACTTGCTTATCACTATTTGTAGATACGTTTCTGGACTACTATTTGCAGACTTTTTGATCACTGTTTATAGGGACGTGTTTACTGCTGTATTTAAAAACTTGTTTACTACTGTTTGAAGTTACTTGTAGACAACTGTTTGTAGAAATTAATTTACCACTACTTGACCTTTGTTGAGATCATTGGTCTGCTCTTTGTAGTCATTCTTTTACAACGATTTGTAGGGACTTGTTGATCACTGTTTGTAGAAATATTTGGGCTATTAATTATTGAGACTTGTTGACTACTGATTTAGAACAGCAAAGCTATGAGGTGAAAGAACTTCCAGATACATGAGTATCGGTTAGGCCAAGCAAGTTAGATTAGTAGATTTTAGCTCAAGTTCTTAAAAAATCATACGGATGGACGAATTATTATTGATTATTTATTGTCCGTTTTCAGCACAAATGTACTAGGTTAATGTAGGTAGCATATTTTATGCTACCCGCCATCATGTTCTAAGTTGAACAAAAATTCCGGTCTGATAATATTTGCTGTAAAATGTGTACACCAGTTTGATCACCAGTTTTGATTTCACTCCTTTGAGTCAGATGCTGAATTCTTTCTCGGCTGCACATTTTTTTTCACACCCAAGATTGAATTTCATCAGATTAAGCTTTAACTGTGCGAACTATACCGAATATAGTGAAGTATAAAATCATTACAAATTCAAAGGCTAATACAATCGTTGACTTCCAATTAAGGAACACATACCACAAGCCCAAACGGTGTTGAAGTCTTGACAAAACTTGAAACCATTGTTACACTTTACGAAGTTTGACACTGCACTGTTCATAAACCGTTTTGTGAAGTTCAGGGTGTGTCAGACCACGTCACTATTATTAAGTGAATATTCAAAGCCAGTATTTTAGATCTCTTAGAACATTTATCAGACTTTGTGTCTGCTACTAAGTAGGTGTTTGAATCTAATATTTTACATTTTTCACAGTTTATCTCAGCGTGTCTAGGTTACTAAGCAGGTATTCAAATATAGCGTTTTAAAGTTTTAACACTATTTACCAATGATAAGCTAAAGAGAAGGAAGTTAGTCAATGATACCCCTCCAACTCTTGGACTACTTTTTGACCAACGAACAATTGGATTGACTGTGTCATTATAAGGCCCCACAGCTGAAAAGATAAACATATTCGGTGACAGGTATTCAAATCAACGATCTTATATTGCGATCTGAGTGCCCAAAGCACCAGGCCATTCCAAGCCTCGTGTCTATTGCGAAGTGGGTGCTAAAATAATCTATTTTATATTTGTAACAATATTTGCCAGACCATTATTACGTTTATTACTAGTATTTTATAAATGTAACAATACTTGTTAGACCGCATGTCTATTACTATGCGGGTGGTCAAATCTAATATTATATAGCTGTAACAATATTTGCCAAACCGTGTACCTTCTGCTAAGCAGATGTTTAATTCTGGTATTTTTTCACCTGTTGTAATATTTACCAAACCATATGTCTATTACTAAGAGGGTGTTTAAAGTTAGCAATTTATATATCTAGCATTAGTTAATAGACCACCTATCTTTTACTAATCAGGTGTTTACATGTAGTATTGGTAAAAATATTTGCTAGACCGCACGTCTTTTCTTAAGTAGGTGTTTAAATCTTTTATTTTGTTATCTCATCTCTAACAATATTCTCCATGCCACGTGTTTATTACTAAGCTGATGCTCAAATCCAGTATTTTATAAATGTAACAATATTTGCAATACCACGTGTCTCTTACAGATCGAGTCTTTAACTATAATATATTATATCTTTAATAATAATTCCCAAACCACGTGTCTATTACTTAGTGGATGTTAAAATCTAGCATTTTATATCAGCAGTAATGTTTTTCAGACCATGCGTCTATTACTAAGTGAGTATTTAAATACAGTGTTTCACGTCTCTGCACACAAACCGTATAATTTCTTAATAACTGCATTCATTACAGAATGTAACTGACTTCAAGTTGTTAGCATTACCTTGGATGAAATTTCCCTTAAAATTTCAGTTCAGTGCTCTAGAGTGCATGACATCCACACACTTCAAGGTTATAATTTTTTCTCTATATCACACATGTATTTTTGATGAATCACGCTATATCAGAGGAGAATACTGTGGGTTTTATAGAGTTGTGTACCGTTGTTCAGTCTTTACCCTTGTATTGCTTTGACTGTCTGTATGACATATAGAGACACAATTTGACGAAGAGATTCCACGCCAAAAGTCAAGAAAGTATTTTGATGGATCGAAAGTACTAAACAACATATCGGCGGAGACAGTTACGGTCTGGAAGTCTGCCAGACGTTTCAGTTGCTGTCCATGTATCTTGGTGAAGAGGAAAAAGGAGAAAGCTACTTAGATATTTTAACGATAGTTCAGCGCAGTCTCGAGAGGTCTATAAATAGTAAAGTGCTGAGAAGTAAGATAGGGTGTTTATACCAACAACATACAAACGGTCTTCCCGATTCGTGGAATACAGGGTAAACCAGAAAGACAGTATACCTGAGAATATAAAATCACCCGAGAAGTTAATATGCCTGAGAATATATCGTCCAAGAAGTGACAGTATCTGAAAATATCGTGACCCGGGAAGTTACTACGCCTGAAAATATAGATTCATCCGAAAAGTGTTAATATACTTGGTAAAACAAATTAATGTGGGAAGTTACTGTGTACTTATGAATACAGAGTAATCATGAAAGCTATGGTATGTCTGAGAATAAAGTTTAATGAGGTAGTTGATAGACCTGAAATAAGTACCATATACATAAGGCTAAACTTCTCAACTGAATGAAATTCACCATGAATTAGTTTTTAAAGTTACCCTAATTTAATAAAAATATTCCTATACGGCTTCATTTAATAATTTCGGTGTTAAGTTTGAGATGTCTCATAGAGTTTAGGGTTAGTTTATAATGATTAAATATATATGCAGAGTACAGAGTGTGTGTGTTTTCTTATAGTAAAGCCATATAGACTATCTGCTGAGTCTATATGGGGGAAATCGAACCCCCCTGATTTTACCGTTGTAAATCCGTAGACTTACCGCTGAACCAGCGGGGGGCGCTGAGTAGTATTAGACGTAATAGTAAACACTTTGATTACTTCAAAAACACAAGCTATTTGCCGACAACTAAAAACATCAATCTTGTTATTGAAATAATCTTCAAGTGGTTGAGAGACGTTGTGGATATCTGCGACATGTGTACAGTGTGGTAAACAAACAAGTAAAATGGTTCAAGATGTATAACTTATTCTTTAAGGTAACGCTGAAACGTCTGTAATTTCCATGTGCCCTGTCCAGATACAGTGAGATCGTTAGGGATTTATACGTAGTATTTCATACGAAATGGGATCGGTTAGAAGTAGACAAATACCCTTCAAAATGTGTTATGATAATTTAGAAACATCTGTGTACTATTCCCTACGGTGTGGGATACCACATAAATATCCATATACTATTTTTCAGGCAGTTAAAGTTATTCATATTCAATTTAATAAATTTAAGTAAAGAAAAAAGTAAGAAAAATTACTTTTACATACAAATTGTGAACGATTTAGTTACATCTGAAGATAATTATCATCTACTACGTAATTAATGGTCGTCCGCTACGACTATTATTCTCGAAAAAACATTTAGCAACTGAACGAAGGCAGACGTGAAGCATACGATATTTAATTAAAAGCATAAATTAAGAAGAAACTGCGTGGTAAGTATATTCCTTGATAAAATCTGCAGCCCATTAAAAACTAGCAAAATTAATTATTTTTCTACCTGGCCAGGCATGATAAACAATTTACTGTGCCACATGATACCTCCTCAGGTTTATAGGTACATGGTAGTTAAGCTGTCAACGTATGGCGTCGTTATTATAACAAGCTTTTTACAGTCTATTACGTCATCCAATCATATGCATAAAGATCCCAAAATATAAAACAAGAGCTGCGTGGTCGCCAAAATAATTTTTTTCTTGGTGAGTATTAGAATTTTTCCACCTATTTTTAATCCTTCTTTAGGTAAATCGACGACACACAGACTTGATAGAGTCTCAGATGTGTGCTCGTGTTTCATGCGCTTCACAGAAACTCATTATTCCACGTTTATCTTCATCGCGTCTAACTAAAAGTTATTAGTAACTTTTTTTGCTTTCTCTCACCTGTCCTATGATCCAAATTTCTAGTCTTTCCTAGCCATGTTACTTTTTTCGTGAACCTTTGTGGAATAACTTATCAAAATCTTTTCAAATATAATTTCATCAAGTCCACATCTTTTCTATCACCCAGATAACAGTGAACGTTCTTGAGAAGAGTTAGGATGTTAGTAAAGTAAGCTTTCTATTGTATTAATCCATGTTGGCATTTCTTACGATATCATATTTCACTAAATGATTTTGTAAAGATTCCTTTACCAAACTCTCTAGAAATGTTCACACCACAGAAGGAAGGCTAGCTGGCAGCTTTACATTTTTTGTTTTGTTTTTA
>NC_134834.1:152761488-152775075 GCF_004210375.1 Tachypleus tridentatus
AATGTGAAAGAAAGACAACTCAATACAAGAAACCATGTATTGAGTAAAGAAAGAACAATCTCATATGTGAAAACAATGGGATAATACTTCCAGAGAAAATAATATAGAAATCTGAAGCAAAAGGATCCTTAATGATGGAAACAGAAGAGGTGCCTACAGTGCTAGTTAGTGGGGAAGAGGAAACTAAAGCATAGCTGGCCAATAAAGTATTATCAATAAGACTTGACAAAATGTGTTGCGCAGAACATCATCAAAACATATGGAGGAAGTTGGATGGCAAAAACACAAACAGAAAAGACCAATACAGGCTAAGTGTGTTAACAGTGAGATTTTGATGGGGAAGGGGGAGAGCAAAGAGCTAAAGTCATCAGACACATTCAGAAAAGGATGAGCTGAATCTTACAGGATTTATTAAGTTCTGCAAACAACTATAGTAGAGAATTTAACTAGCCTAATTCCAAATGATATTTCAACTTTGTGAAAAACAGATAACATCTTAGAAAGACAACACTTCAGAAACTTGACTTGGCATGGTTGAAAGACACCATGAAAAGTAACTCTAACACATCTTGTAGTGACCCATGTTCTTTTCAGTAAGAAATGGAATTATAAATCTCACAAAACTCAAGAATGAACTAAAGACATATGTTGGAAAAGAAATTGTCAGAAAGATAGTAACTGTGATAATCAATAAAAAAAATCATTTATAAATGTGCAAAGTCTTTCTACGTTGAAGAGCAAAATTAAGCAAGTATGTTAATGGCAGTGCAGAATTTAAAAATTGAGATAATTTTCAGTGCAAATGGAGAATGTATCACCCTCTTTTTGGTGGATAGCTTTACAACATGGTGATGACATCTCATACTAATGCAGTTCACATCAAAACATGTAGTTCAAGGCTAATTGTATTGAAATAATCTCAAAAACAGACATGAGAGAAAGCTATTGAGTGTAGTGAGCCATGTGGATTGTTTCAGAAGTCTTAACTATAATTAATCCAGCATTAGAATTACCTGACTGTGAAGCTTGGTTATGTGTATCTGTGAAGCTTGTAGAACCATCATTAAAACTAGAAGAGTTCAAATGTGAGAAAACAGAGTCACTTATTTTACTTCTGATGTTAGAAGACTCGGAATGAATGGTGATTTTATGCTCAGGTTTATCATCACTATTTAGAAATTCCATAAGTTCAGCATCTGGATCCACTTTCTGAAGTCTAGAAGTTCTTGACTGGACTAAATTAGTTGAGAAAGTTTTATTTACTGAAGTTGTAGGTGTTGAACTACACAATGCATTGGTACTCTGATACATGTTTCTGTCTTTTGGGATAGCTCCTCCACTAGCTGGATCTGAAAGATATTGATTATCTACTACTGAAGGACTATAAGAGAAGGAATTCATTTTTTTCTGAAGAGCTGTAGCTGCTTGTTGGTCCACCTTGTTAAGAAAACCTTCAGCTTTTTCAGCAATTCCTGCAAACCATGACATGTTTAATGGTCAGCTGAAAAAATAAAACACAAAATTTACGTTATTTTTCAGATAAAGGAAAAATAAAATGTAAAACAGCAGATACAAGATTTAAATTTAGGAATAACATGAATGTTACACTACTTCATATCAAAATACTAGATCAGTTCCCTTTCATATTGTGTATACATGACAAAGCTATTAAGGCTAACTACCACATCTCAAAGTTATTCATCAGATGGAAGGCAGATAGTCAAGATTACCCTGTTACCCCTGGGAGTGAAGAGAATATTTTGCAACATCACATGGATTCAGAAGTGGTTCATCAACTCCAAAATCAAGATCTTTACCACACTGCCAAACCATACCCCTGATCAATTTCAACACCTTTAATTAATTCTATGGAAACAAGCTCAGTCAATATGGCCAACCTTATATCCACCACATACTTAGCAGAAAACTCTACATAACTTCAAATGTACTCAGTGTATCTTCTCAAATTTTCCAAGCTTTAAGTAAATATCACAAGTGTTTTATCCACAAAATTTTTTTTAAATAATATTATTTACTAAATATATGTATGAGAATTTACAAAGTCTTAACAGACTTTGTTTGACAGAAAGGTTCTTTTTATGCTGAGAATAAAAATATTTATTTTTATCATATAATTTTCACATTTTATTTGCCTAATCTCTAGACCTTCCTAAAAGAATATAAAAAAAAAATTTGGTTCAGCTTTATACTTTATTTTTATTTTTTTTCTCTAACTGTAGTAATATCACCTAAAATGAAAGTTGAAAAATACAAACCAAACCAAAAATAGTTTTTATGGAAGAATGACCCATATTGTAAAAAATGATTACTTATCCCAAATAGCCTCAGGCCATAAAATGTTCATATTTGCTTTAATTATTTTTATTTCTCTTTGAACTGTACCTAACAATCATTATAAAGTATTAAACCAGCCAGTGAGAGTTTAGGGTAAACAAACTATTGAGTTGCATCATACAAAAACAGCCCAAGTGCATTCCTGAAGTTTAAGTTTTCATATCTAAGTTAATAAGTTTCTAGTTTTTATATTTTTGCTACTTCTGTTAAAAGATTTATAAGAATAAACAAAAACTGTACAAAAAACAATGAGATTTTAACTTACTTTAATTAACATTGAGGTCTTTTGTATTTGGATACATGGTTTAGCAAGCCAATTTTTTCTCACACTATTGGTTATCCAAAAATAATTCACCTACCTTTTAACTATGAATTTCCGAACACAATAAATATATCAAGCTTTACAACAGAACATCTCAAAATTAGTACAATATATCTGACTTTCTAACAAACTTATAAATGGTTAGTGATGGTGATATGTTTTCCTATAGGCGTATCTTGGTTCTACAGTTTAATATAATTTAGATGTTATCATGCTCAATCACTGAGTAGACAGCCTGTTTGTCCAATGTATAAACTAATGCATCTTTTATAAATTATACAGTTGATACATTCAATGGTTATTATAAAGGACCGTCTTATATAGAAAGTTGAAATTATACAGTTGATGCATTCAATGGTACGTGTAAATGTCATATCAAAAGTTGTTTTTCCTCATGTATGTGTAGTGCTGTTTAAATGTGGGCAGGTGACACATACTATTTAAATGATTACTTAATTTTATTTTTGTTACTTATGTGGCACTAACTATATTTTTCTGTTTTCATGAATTAAAATATGTTCTCTGTCTAAAAGAAGAAATGAATGAAAGACAATAACATGGAACTGAAACAAAAGATCACATTTCTTCAATGTAATATAATTCAGTTCCTACATTTTATACTAACTGTGATAAACAGTTTTCAAAATGTAATTCTGATACATTGAATAAAAAATTGGATGCTTCTCATTCAAGAATTCCCATGTGGTAAGTGACACACTTTCTTCTATGATAAGCAGCAATTAAATATTCTATATGATAAATCAAGGGATAATGCACCTGTAGAATATCTAAAACATTATTTTCATAAATGATTAAACTTGCTGATGCTTTTGCCATATCCAAAAATGGATTAATTGAATCTCAACCAGTGTTTAGTATATGAATGCCAATATTTTTTATGGTATGTGAAATATAAGATATAAATAAAAACAACACCATTTTCAATTAAGGCCAATTTAGGTGTGAGCACATCATTTAGCACAAGATAATTTGATGGTTTTGTATTTCTGTCATAACAACATGTACTAGTTGGAGAAATGGGCACTATGTATTCAGCCTTTTTTTTGGTGTTGCCAATTAATAATTACCAACAAGGTTTTCTTTTAAACATACTTAACTTGGCATTGGTCCAAAGTAACATTTGAAAACCTACAGATACAATGTCAATTTTAACAAACACAAAGACACAGGCAACAAACTTGATAAAGTCCGAAAACCCAAGGAAAAGTCTTAACAAGTGTGAAGGCCCAATTGACAGATATGAAGAACCAATCAAATAAACAGCCTTAGTATACATAAAGATCCAACCAAAATCATTAGCAGGTATGAAGACCAAATAACAGTTTCAGCAAGCATGAAGGCCTAAGCACATCATTAGCAAGACTGATGACTCAAGCAAAAGCATTAACATACTTGTAGATCCAAGTAAAAACCTTGGCACGTGTGACAACCTAAGCAACAGCTTAAGTAGGTGTGATAAAGCAATAGTTTTTGCAGGAACAAAAACCCAAGCAACAGTTTTAGAAGGTGTGAAGACCTAAGCAATGGTTTTAGTAGTTGTGAAAACCCAAACAGCAGAGTAATCAAAACTGCTTTCATTCAAAGGTTGTGCACTGACAGGAGTAGTGATAAGGGAGTGTTTCTCTGAAGGAAGGAACTTAGGTGCCTAACTGGTATTTTAATATATCAAGCATCAGATATTTTTGTAACTTTGCTACAGATGAAAATAAGTAAAACATTTTAATTTAAGTATATGTTACTCTTAACTTTTCTGTGTAAAGCCCATGTAGATGCTTGTGCTTAAGACTGGCACTGTGTAAGTAGACACCCACTGGCTTTTAGAGATATTTTCCTCTTTACATGTTGTAAGAAAGTTAGGTTGTACATTGATAACATCTTTCCAAAATTCTACTATAAAAAATTTATAAATTATAAGTTTAATTAAAATTTGTCATTAAGTCAGAGATGAATATTTAGGAATTTAATATGTCAAAATTTTAATACTCTTTCAATTTCTAACTGACTTCTGTCAGAGAACTATAAATTACAACTACAGTAAAAGAAGTGGTTCCAAAGATGTGAGAAAATATTCATATACCATAACTGCTGAGCTTCCAAATTATATACCTCAAGGAACATTTTCTGCACTGGTATACAGCTGTAATCATTTTCTAGAAAACTGGCAAAAGTACAATAGGGTCATTCCATGTCAAATCATCCAGATTTGGGAAAATTTTCCAGGTGAACCCCTCAGAATGCCTTGAAAAAATCCACTCCTCATCTATCCATATAATGAAACACTGCCAAAGATTAGATCAATATTTCTAATAGTCTCTGATTTACAGCCCCGTAAAATTTAATTAATTTTTTATTTTTAGTGAATTCATTTTCGGGCAAATTTGACTGCTTAAAGCTGCAAAAGTAATGGTGGTAGAAGGCTGAAATTTGCGATACTGACTGAATTAATCTCACAAAATTCAAAAATGGTCTCAAACAAGGTTTATCTCTCTTAGGATTTTCATAGTGAGGCTGTTAAATCACCTGAAAACCCAACATCGTAAAACACATTGGTTTATGTAATAAGCCGTAGCTCTAAGACGTAATATGATACAAAGCTAAAATTTGTTTTCAAATTTCCTATAACATATCAGTTGATAAATCAGCAATTGTTGTAAATAAAAGTCTATTAGATCTCCTGTAAAAAAATTTAGTTGCATGCAACTTTTTATGATTTAGCTAAAAATAGCCCCACTTCAGGCCACAGTTTGACCATGTCACCAGTTATTCAGCCTTTTCAGATTTTTACCATGTATTCTTACATCTCTGAATATGATCTACAAAAAATCAGGATAGTGTTCAACCTACTTTTTGAGTTATAATTTTGTAAAGTATCCTCTGACCATACGTTGTTTACTTGAAAAAAACACACCTCAATTAAGGTGTGTTACTGTGTGCAAATATATCCATACAATTGTGAAATAATTGATGAATCCCATTGAAATATTCTAATCAGCCTTTACCATATATTCTTACATCTCTGGACATGATCTTCACAAAAATCAAGGTTGTGAAAAATAATAAATTACCAAATTTTAAGTGTCTCTGATATGTACCATTGGGTAAAGGACCACATTCAAGGCATTCAGTTCTTTCTGGTCAATCAGGAATCAGTCCTGCAGAACTGTGTAAAGCTTGATCTACTTGAGTGCTATGAAAAATGCAAAACTGTGGCAGGTATTAGGTTACATCATAGCTTTATTCCCCACTCTACCAACAAATTGTATATGAGAAGGCTATCAGATGATGATGTGTACACAGTTGTAACTGTTGGTAGTAGCAGTGAAAGTGATGCTGCAGCAGCTCAAATAGGGTCTAATGATAGCAATGAGAATTATCAGCCAGGGAAATATGTGACATGCTTATACGATCATGAATGGTATGTGGGAAACAAAAGATAGATCAGATGAACATTCCGATGTGTTGGTATTATTTATGAAGATATCAAGAAACGAACTGTTCTCATTGCCTGCAAGGTCATGTAAATATGAAAGCTGGATTCCTTTCCAACATATTCTTTGTCTGATAAGTGCACCTACTGTGCAAGGCAGTAGTGCTTGCCACTTTGTTCTAAGTCAAAGTGATCACAACATAATCAAACTTGAATTTGAGAAGTTTATTCAAGCTGTCTGAACAAAGCAATGTTTATTTGATGTTAAGGTTAATTTATCACCAAAGCAGTTTTTGAAACATTTCATTGTCACAATTATTGCAGTTTGGTGTGCCTATAATCTTTCTCAGTTATCCTCTGTTGTAGCACTGTGCTTTTCGTGTCTGATTTACCTTTGTATTTATTATATTATGAATATTAAACTCAGTCATATCTGCATAACTGTAATGCATACACAATATATTTGCATTGCCATGTGATCTAACTAGTATGCCAATAAACTTGTTCAGAAATAAATTAATTCTTTCTTGTTTCTCACAACTTCATTATTTAACATTGTGAAAGGCTGGTTAGAATATTTCAGTGGGATTCATAAAATTCTGACAGGTATTTTTCACAATTGTATGAATATATTTGCACACAGTAACACACCTTAATTGAAGTGTTTTTTTCAAGTAAACAATGTATGGTCAGAGGATACTTTACAAAATTATAACTCAAAAAGTAGGTTGAACACCATCCTGATTTTTTTTGTAGATCATATTCAGAGATGTAAGAATATATGGTAAAAATCTGAAAAGGCTGAATAACTGGTGACATGGTCAAACTGTGGCCTGAAGTAGGGCTATTTTTAGCTAAATCATAAAAAGTTGCATGCAGCTACATTTTTTTTCAGGAGATCTAACAGACTTTTAATTACAACAATTGCTGATTTATCAACTGATATGTTACAGGAAATTAGAAAACAAAATTCAGCTTTGTATCATATTAAGTCTTAGAGCTATGGCTTATTACATAAACCAATGTTTTTTACAATCTTGGGTTTTCAGGTGATTTTACTGCCTCACTATGCAAATCCTAAGAGAGATAAACTTTGTTTGAGACCATTTTTTAATTCTGTGAGATTAATTCAGTCAGTGTGGCAAATTTCAAATAAAAATAAAAACAAATAAATTTTACAGGGCTGTAAACCAGAAACTATTGGAGATATTGATCTAATCTTTGGCAATTTTTCATAATATGGGTAGATCAGCACATGTGAATTTTTTCAAGGCATTCTGTGGGGTCACCTGCAACCTCCTAGATGATTTGACATGGAATGACCCAATATCCTTAAAATCAAGTCTAATATAATGAGAGGGATAAAAAGAGTAAAAATAAGTTGCAATAACGTGTTTTATAAAAGCAAAGTCTTCCTGTGAATATCTAGAAACAAGAAACAGTGATAGGGAATCAGCAACAAATATTTTGAGAAAATCATGATGACTAGAATTCAGTTCACTACAGCTTAACTGCAAGACTGCTATAATTTGCCGATATTGTAACAGGATGTCCCATACATTATCCCATCTAAAGAAAATATAATTGGATAATGGTGACTTTCCAATGAATCATTAGACTGAGATACAGTACATGTCCAAGTGCAAAATGTACAACCTTCTATTATAAATGTTCAGGTGAGGAATTTATGATGAAACACTGTGCTGATGAAGAGTTGGAGAAGACAGAAGTCTATGTGATAACCTAACATACATCATCTTACCTGTCAGAACTGGTATTAAAGTAGACATATAGCCCAAAAACAAAGACTTAAGATAAGTGATTCATGCTGGTTTGACACTTTCAAGCATTGAAAAAGTTGATACTCTTACCTTTTCAAACACTCAAGTTCAAAGCAATGTTATATAATACATACAAAAATAAATATTAAAAATTATTATCATGGAAAGAAGTCATTCCGAAAAAACTAATTAAAAAGAAAAAACGAAAATACATAAAAGAAAAAAAGGCATTAAAATTAGATAAAAAAGTTGAGCAATTATAACAAAATTAAAAACTACAAGACTTTTCTCTTATGCTGTACAATAGTAACTCCATAATTTATCTTCATACAAATATTTACAACAATTTGTTTATATCATAGGTGTTTAGCAATGTGTCTTAGATAACCATGACATGAGCCACAAACTTTGCACGTAATGTGACATTGTGGATTGTATCAAAATCATTACAAATACAAATGTTGTAATAGTAAATGTTATGCATAGAGAAGTGCATTTTGAAATACAATATTTTAAAACTGTTTAATGAAGCCTAGTTAGGTCTTAATCATTTTTGTAAATATAAATATTGAACAGTTTTGATAAAATTCTTTAGAAGCATTTTGAAATATAAAACACATTACCATTATTCTCATACGAATCTGCAAAACCTCTCACAACAATGTAATGAACGTAGTAAAAAAATCTCTTAATATTTCCACTTTATCATCGTGAGGATTTAGGATCATTCAAACATTTGACTTGATTATACAGTTCCTGTATAGTCTTAAGCTATAACTACCACAGTCATCAAAATTTGTATTGTCAAATTAATGATACTCAATGCTATAAAACATGACCACAACCACTATTTTTTCTGTTACTTTCAATCTGGTACATGCAAGGTTAGTGTTATTACTTTTGTCAATTGTGTATAAAATCTAGTTTACATTTAATGTGTAATTCATATATTTAAGAACTTAATATCTTCATCTAGTAACCGAGTGTTATCAGTTTATGTTTTTATTCCACATTTGCTACATTTCATAATGTTAGTGCCATTCTTATTCATATTGCTACTACTATTTCATAGCTTTAGTACTGCTACTTTTCCATAGCACTGGTGCTGCTGTTATGGAATTGTTGTATTAGTGCTATTATTCCACAGTATTAAAGCTGCTACTATTTACATTAATGATACTGTCAGGGAACACAGTTACAAAAATTAGTAGAGCTTACTGATGCTATTAAACTCTGTGGTTTTTGAGCTCTGTTAAAGATGCAATGAATCAAATGGCAAATTGTACAAACATTTTGTAAAATTACCTTTTATTACAGTTAGTGCAAGGTAATGCAATTGGGATCAACAGGATAAATGGATAAAAACAACCAAAACATATAGGTCACTGGCTAGGCATTGTACTCAGTACTAGGTTTCTTACCTTAGTAAAGACGAAAACTTGTTGGAAGGGGTTTAAGGATTGCTCAGATCATACAACATTTCTTTCCTACTTAATGGTGAGAATGGTATGACTATTATACATAAATTATAAATAGGTTTGAGTCATCTAAGGTAAGTCTTAATACATATTTAAATGTAAGTACTTAATTTGAAACTCATATATTTTTAAAGCTTAGTTTTGTAGACCAAATATTAAGGCCTCTGATTTATCTTCTACAGTAATTAAGTTTTTTTATAGTACTGGATGGAACACCATATAAAACTTTTAATTATTGTATCAGGGTAAATACATGTCTTAGCATAAAAAAGAATTGTAAAATAAGTATTACAGAGGTGCAATAAATATTCAATTACTTTATAACTTACATAATTTAATGATGTTGTGATACCAAAAGAGTTTAAGATTGGGCATGATTAAACGTACGCCAGACATTCTTGCAAAGAGCAAGCAGGAAATATTAAACACATTTCAACTTCAAAGTTGAAGTGTTTCGTTTAACCCAGAATGAGCACTGCATTATTATTAGGCTACATGATATATCTTATTCTTATTTGACCTACTGTAAAGTGTAATCACTTCCAGTTCCACTCTTTAATTAACTAAAACGTATTTAGCTTGAGATACAGAAAAGCGTTGTTAAAATTTTCGTTATTTTGCTAACTAAAGCCAACAGTAGTGTATTAGATTAACAACAATAATATTCATCTTACTTTTTCTTCAAATTCTTGGCCTTAAATTTAATTCAGTTAATAGACGAATCGATATTATACAACTTCTTAATTTAATAGTTATTGATTGGAATATTTAAGTAAAATAACACCTATTAACAACTTTAAACTTATGCATACAATATTCAAGGGAACAATACACACATATAACACAGTTTACGAATTATACTACATATACGATACGTCATATATGCATACACTATTGACAACGAGACATCACTCTCCAATGTAAACACCACCTCTTTATATATCTACATACATACAAATATGTATATAAATATAAATATTTATGTATAATTACTCATTGTCATTGTTAAAAGCAATATAATGAAAGACAGTCCTTTGAAGAAAAAGAAAAACAATTTTAGTGAGTTAAAATAAAAAATGTCACTATAAAAAGGTCAAAAAGATATATTATTGGGAAAATGTTAAAACATTTTTCACTAAAGGCTTTTATATATGTTTCAAATGCAATGCCCATCTTAAATATTAAAATAAATAATGAAAAATGCTTTTGCTTTTATAAAATAAATATTTTTCATTTCTTTTTTTGTAATTTCGCGCAAAGCTACACTAGGGCTATCTGAGCTAGCCGTCACTAATTTAGCAGTGTAAGACTAGAGGTAAGGCAGCTAGTCATCACCACCCACTGCCAACTCTTGGGCTACTCTTTTACCAACGAACAGTGGGATTGACGATACATTATAATGTCCCCACAGCTGAAAGGGCAGGCATGTTTGGTGCGATGGGGATTGGAACCTGCGACCTTCGGACTATGATTTGAGCTCCTTAACTACCTGGCCATGCCAGACCTTTTTTAATTTCTAATCTGCTATATATAATGTAATCTAAATTCACTTCGTTCTTGTATATTACGTTGTCCAGAAATAAATGTCGGAATTCTCACGATGACATTTAGAAGCTGAATATTAAGTAATTTATCATTGGTTGGTTGGTTTAATCTAACCTTTGTCGCTTACAAGGTGTCTTAGTTGTCTACTGTTTCAACTCTACTCAGAATAAGTTTCGTAAATTTTTACAAATTCTCTCGTTTCTTACATAATCATTATTAGAAACTTCTCCTAACTATTATCTGAATTAAAACATTGAAAATATAGCTTACAACAGTAGTACTTTTTGTCTTCCCATGGAAAAGATAATTACTAAGTCTCTCATAGCATAAGAAGTGAAGTATTTTTTTCTATTACAAGTCAAGTGAGTTATTCAGGTAATTACTTCTTTTGTATTTCATTGGGAATGTGTTTTTCTTATAGCAAAGCCACATCGGGCTATCTGACCTGACCATTAATACAATTAGTACTAGTTACTTAAATCACTAATGTAAGATTTATTCAATCTAGAACATGATTTTAGAATAAAGAGTCTGAAACTTAAGATCACTGAATTAAAATATCTTTAACGTTAATTCTCCATTGTGATAAGTAAATTATGTATTTTCGTTGTGTTTGTGTTTTCTTATAGCAAAGCCACATCGGGCTATCTGCTGAGCCCACTGAAGGGAATCGAACTGCTGATTTTAGCGTTGTAAATCCGAAGAATACTAGTGTGCTAGCGGGTTGCTTCGTTGTGTTTCTTTTAAATAAATATTATTCATTTAAAAATGTATACTTGAACTTATATTTCTTTATTTCTTGTGAATTCACTTAGGCAGAAAATATAGTTATTTTGCAGTAGATATGATGAATTTCCTGTCATTACATAGGCCTCACTTGTCATTCTTAGGAAGAAATCAGTTTTACCTAAAAGAACCACAAAGTAGATAGGTAGGGAAAAAAGTGGTGCTAAGATCACAGAATGTCTTTTTTTTTTCTGGAGTTCTATGTGTGTTGTTTGACATCCGTATTACCCTTATTTAAACTCTTGCATATCTATATTTGAAAAGCTTTGTTCGCTTGGAAATTGCATTTTCCACAGCTCAAATGAATTGGAATTGTTTGTCCTGCAGCAAAATAATAAATATTATTAGTTTTGACTAATGACTCAGCAGATATATGAGAATCAATGGCAGAGAATAAACGCTGCTGCTGGTCAGTAAAACTAACAGAGCCCAACTTGGGTCTGGTCACCAACTTGGATGAATGTACCAATCAGCTTATTCTGAAATTTATGTTAGTCAGTTCAGCTCTTTTAGAGCTGTATAGAGCTTTGTATCTCAAGACGGCTGGTAGGGGTATTAAAACTTCTATTAAAATAAAGTAGAGTAGTGCCCTAAGAAGGTCGAAATGTTGCTCTCTACTTTATTTTAATAAAAGTTTTAATACCCATACCAACTGTCTTGAGGGTTTTTTTTTATTTCAAATGAGTTTCTCGTCATCATGTATAGACTTTTATACGTAGCTGTAAAGGTATAATGGTAAAAGACCGAATTTCTGATAGATACAGACTTTGCATAAATGTTTGCATATTTTGTAATAACTAAAATCATTAATATTAAAAAAGTAATACAAATACAATTAGCATTGTCAAACTGAGAAATGTATATTATATTAAACATCTACATACGTAAGGTATATAATGACACAAGTTCTCAGGTTACCGTGAACGATTTATTAGAACAGCAAACAATTTTATGAGACACTTGTAAAAAGATGTACAATTCAACATTTCATCTCTAACAACAAAACCTTACTAAAACAATATTGTCTGCTTCTCTTTTAGTGTCTCTCTTTTGTGAGTGGTCTTCAACTAGACATTCTAAAGCTTCCAAAATGTTGAAGAAAAACTTCCAAATTGCTGTTGTTGACATAGCATGTGTCTCCAATCTGGTATAAGAGAGGGATTTTAACACACTTTCATTTCCAAGACAAGCTTTAAGAATTTTCCACCGGCTAGTTGAGGCTGAAAACAATATATAGAGCAAATGCATTGTAGAGAAAAAATTAACTGCCACTTGACAGCAGTCAACAGCACTTCGGCCTACCAGATTTAGTGAATGGGCTGCACAGGGCACATATATGGCAAACTTATTTTCTTCTAAAATATTTTGCTGCATCCCCTTATAATGCCCAGACATGTTAGCAGTATTGTCATAAGACTGACCCCTACATTATGAAAAATTAAGTTTGCAAACTTCACATAAGTACTGCAACACCTGGTTTGCTATTTCCTCACCGATATGGCTTTTCAGTTCAAGAAAGGTTAAAACGTGTTCAATAGGCTGCCCCTCTTTTAAGTATCGAAGTACAACACTTAACTGATCTATATGTGATAGATCTGGCGTCAACTGACAAGCTAAAATTACCAGAAGAATTTACTTTATCAACAATGAAATGTGGACCTTCTGAGCCATTGGTTCAATAAGTTTTCACAAGTGGTTTTGGACAAGTAAGAAGGATTTCCTTTTCCAGAATTTCCATATTTCGAAAATGGATGAAACTGACTTATGACTTATGAGCTCAAGCAGTCCTAAAAAATTCCCATTCTGCAGTGAACCAAATTTTTCATCTGTTCCTCAAAAAGCCAGGCCACGTTCAGCTAACGTACGAATAAC